>NW_010302966.1:0-17681 GCF_000700745.2 Antrostomus carolinensis | reverse complement strand
CCAGACCCTTCCCCAGCTCCCTTGCCCTTCTAATCTCAGTGGCTTAATTGCCCATCTTACTCAATGGATAACAATTAATATCCTCCCTCCTTGTGAACACCGTTCGCTGAAGGGCACAGCTAAGTGCTCAGAAATTTCAGATACCTCTGTTTTGATGAGTTTTACAGCCAGTGTGAGTTCAGAGACCCAAACTTCTTTCTTTACCCAGGCCAACGAAAAACAAAAAACCAAAAAAAAAACTTTGGCCTCAATTCATATAGACTGAAAGCTTTTTTTCTGCTCTTTAGGTCCTTTTGATGCTCTGATATATTTAATTATCAGAGCTCCTAACACAGCCCTGACACTCAAGCAGACAAAAGGAATGATGCTCAGCATAAGGTAAAAGGAAAAGGCTGGGATTCTTCCCAGCTCTCCACAATAAAACACCAAGATTTACCATGATAAATGGCAAATGCCAGGCTGCCAGCCAGTACAGCCCTTTACATCTGCTTGTGTAGTTGCAGTTAAAACCCCCACATTTAGCAGTGTGAAATGGCTTAATAGTAAGGTATTTATCTAACACGAAGTTCCTATGGTACCAGTACCCTCTTCCAGTCTGATCTCACACACTCCCTATAACAAAGGCAGCTGGATGACTACAGACAGCTAAAAAGGATTATTGAAACCATAAAGTGTCGAGGTGCCCATGAGCCAACTCAAAAAGTGAACTGCACTTACAGACTTGTGTCTTCTCTTCTTGCTCTTTTTCTTGTGTTTTTTTGATTTCTTGTAACTTCTCTCTGCAGAGGTAGGAAGAAACAAAAACACATCAATAAAATTATAAAGACCCAGGAATAAAACAGTAAACACTGATTTAAAAACAAACAAACAAAATCTCCTACCCGATTCTGCACTGGAGGAACGCTCAGAAACTGATCTAGATTCCGAACGCTGCCTTTTCTTCTTGGAGTGGCTATCGTCATCCTCAGACTCTGAGCCCTTGAAATACAAACCCAACGTGATTAGCAAGACGACAGCATTATGAATAATGACAGAAGGGGATTTTAAGGACCTCATGAAACACCTTACCGAACGAGAACGCGATCGCTTCCTGTGATGTTTTTTAGACTTCTTAGAATGCTTCTTGTTCTTCGAATGATGATGCTGACACTCGTGCTGGAGTACAAGAGAAGGAAAATGTTATAATTTAATGTTAAATGTTATAATAATGTTGAAGGCCAGGCTGGATGAGGCTTTGAGCAACCTGGTCTAGTGGAAGGTGTCCCTGCTGCTGGCAGGGGGGTTGGGACTGGATGAGCTTTAAGGTCCCTTCCCACCCAAACCATTCTATGATTCTATGATAATCTGTCTCTAGGACACAGCAAGAAACTGGACTGATGTTTCTCATCATCCAAAAAGGTTAGCAGTGGCTAAAAAAAATCAATAATCACTCATTTATGGTGTCAAGAACCATAAACAGCTACCAGTTTATGTTCTAAAGTTGGAATAACAGGCACCTAGGAGCAAGGAAACAGCTTCAGGCATGGATACAAAAAGCTTGTTACCCAGATCTCTGTTTCAACGCTTCCCATTTAAATGCCCTGCTCAAGATGGCCTAGAATATACCACATACCTTGCTCTGACAAATCTGAAATTAGGTCATTTGAAAAACTCTTATGAACTCCAGAAAGTGAAACTAAAAACCCCAAAGAGCACGTGCTGCAAAATCAAACCTCGCATTATCGAGGAAAAACCAGCACCTTATTCAACAAGAATGACTTGTCCAAACTTCTGCAGCTTAACTCTTACTGCAGCCCAACCAAAAATTAAGAATTAAACTAGACATTAATTAAACATCCCTCTTGCACATAAGCAAAAACTGGCTGCAGTAAAAAAACAAAAGTCTATCTGCAGAGCTTAGTATGCTCTTGAACTTCCAAAGTCCCAGATCTGTGGTGAATAAAATACTGGAGTTCTATTTGCAATTTCACCACGTTTTATATGAAATCACAGCAATAAACAGTTTTTCTACAGTAAACCAGGAAATTTTGATGTTAACTTCCAAAAATTATTGTGGGGAGGCAGATTAAAAGAACAATTGTGTATTAAATAATATCAAATAACTGTAAAGTGTGTCTTAGTTTCCTTCACTTTCAAGATGAGGTTTTAACATCCCTTACTTTTAGGTAATGCACAATGTCCACTGTAACAGAGATCAGCAGAACTCTGTTAAATCTCTCTTCCTTTCCACACAATTTAAGAGCCAATTAACTAAGAATTTTTTTTTTTGTATATTCTCTAATGAAGGAAAAAAAAAAAGTCCTAATTACCTCTAGTACATGCATGAAATCTTTAAATATTCTTTTTCTTTCAGACTCCAGAGTGATGTCTTCAAATGCGGGTTCCTTCACAAACCTATCTCTGATCTGTAAGAAAAACAGCGAGGAAACACTAATATGAAATACAGCCATTCAGAATTAAGAACAATAATAAAAAGACATGATTTCAACAGATGAAAAAGCCACTGTGCTGTTAGAAGGCTCAACCTTTTTTATGCCAGCTTCACAACCAAAACAGCCTTCACTAAAACTGTAACAGATGGAAGGAAGCATGCAGAATCAGACTGGTTTTTCCTGTGTCTGATGCCATTTAAGCCAGGCAAGCTTGTTAAAAACATGCATTTTTATACAACATGTACTTTGAGAGGAAAGGTTTTTTTAAAGGTTTTCTTCACCAGAACAAAGTTACAGGCTTTTAACTAAGCAGAGTGCTTTATCTCCATTTAAATTAAGTTTGGGGGCTTTGTGTGATTTTGGGTTGGTTTTTTCTTGGGGGGGGTGGTGGTGGTGGTGCTTTTTGGTTGGTTGTTTGGATTTAGGGGGGGTTTTTTAGGGGTTTGTTTTAAATTGTATTCAACAGAATCAAGTTATTCACAACAAATTTCGAATCTTCCTGAAGAAGTGACAGGAAAAATTTTATAGGTCTAAGTTATATAAACAGAAACACTAAGAGCTTAGAGATCTCAGGTTGTCTTATAACAGCACCAGCATGCAGCAGCCTGTGAAATACATTTGGAAAGACTTTCATAATAAAGTGATGATACATACATCTTCCCAGACAGCATCCAGTTCGATTGGAGGAGTAGCTTGCTTCAACATACTCTTGAAGGCAGACTCTTTCCGCTTCATTTTGCGAGCTTCTTCTTTTTCCCTCTCTCTTTCACGGGCTTCTGCCTTCTCTAGCAGCTGAATCAAAGAGAAGTCATAACATCATTTGAAAGGTGGGAAAACGGACGACTGGCGCTTCAGTTTAATGCAATTTTTGGAAGCCCAAAGACAGTTCAGTTTTAGAGTTTTCTCAGTTTTTTTAGTTCAGTTTTTTTCAGTTCAGTTTTTTTTTTTAGAGTTTTTTATTAGTCACTTGGGCATACAGGAAAATTAAGCAATTACTTATTTTTTGAAGCGTGCAACTGCTGTGCTTCAAACTGAATCTAAAATAGAGTTAATACATCATGCAAGCCAGAACTACAGAAACACACACACACACTAAAAGACCCTCATGAGAAAAGTTAGGTGTAAATGAGAGAATATTACTTAATTCCCACCGCAGACTTTCTCAAGATTAAATGATTATGTTTTGAATAAAGATGTATCTCTGCAATTTCAGAACTGATATCAGGATAGAGCACAGCATCTCTCAAATATTACAAGAGTAATCAGAGCAATACAGTGACAGTAAGAGCCAATTCTTGCTTTTACAAGAGATTTCATATCACGAGGTTTCAAACATCCCTATATATTAATACTTACGCTGTTGAAAGCCAGCTTGATATTTCCTGCATCTAAAGTAGTAGCTCTTTTAGTTGAACTGATGACCGTAACAAAATCTTCAAAAGAAGTATTCACTTCAACCACAAATCCTTTATCCTGTAAGAAAATTGCTCCTTTGGCATCAGGTAGGTCGTCAGGAACTCTCATGTCAGTGCTAGTGCACATGACATTAATGCAATGTGAAATCCCATCTCCCAGTAGCAAAGCATTCATTTCAATGATATATTTGGCATTAAAAGAAGAAACCCCATAATGGAGCATTTTCCCCTCTCACCTTTAAAATATCCTTTATTATCTTCTTCTCATCATGGTAACGTGCTTTCAAGTCTTCAACATAGAACTTGAAAAGATCAAGTGCTGTTGATCCTGATGAAAAAACTAGATAAGTCAAAAGCTAGCTCTAATAAAAGAGCTGCATTTTTTTTAAACATTTAGAAAATATACAAATAACCCTACTCTATTCTGCCCCAAATCCAAGACCTTTACCTTACTTTCTACCAGACTGGAAGAGACAAGATTCTTACCAGGCTGACCAAGCATGTTAGTGAATCTGATGTCAGAGCTTATGGTTGGGTACAACTCCATCCAAGAGGACATCGAATGTAACTGCCCGTGCTCGTGCAGTTCATCTAAAAACAGCTACAAAATACAAGTGAAATGGAAGTTTGTAGTCACTCATCATATTTTTACTTAACAACTGGAACAGATACTCTTGGAATTCTATTTTTGTTAAAATGTGATTGAAAAAAGTCTTTTTTTACATCATCATTCCCTTCTGCCTTCCTGCACCATTTACAACGTCCCAGTTGCATTTCCTTTCCCTTCAAATCCATTTCCTCTCACTTTCCCCTACTCTTGCAACTTCCTGGCAAACAGATGTATTACACAGCTTGCAAAATGCCATGATGCTGATAACTGATGCATTATACACATGCATTAGCCTACCCTAAGAAATTAAAAACCTGCACAGAATATCTAATCACATGACACACCCAGGAGAGAAAAAGAAAGTCCACCGACCTGAAAAGATTCTCTATTCTTACGCTGCCGCCTTCTTTCTCTAAGCAAACTTTTCTGTTTTTCTTCTTCCTCCTCTTTTTCCAGTGCCCTGATATGTTCCTCAAAACAGATCAGCGCATCCTCCTTGTCCATGTCTAGCAAGAGATAACAAGAGTGGTTAAGAGTAAAATCACAGAATCACAGGATGTCAGGGATTGGAAGGGACCTTGAAAGATCATCCAGTCCAATCCCCCTGCCAGAGCAGGAACCTCAATGAGATCACACAGGAAGGCGTCCAGGCGGGTCTTGAATGTCTCCAGAGAAGGAGACTCCACACCCTCCCTGGGCAGCCTGTCCCAGGGCTCTGGCACCCTCACTGGAAAGAAGTTTCTTCTCAAGTTGAAGCAGAACCTCCTGTGTTCCAGCTCACACCCATTGCCCCTTGTCCTACCATTGGGCATCACTGAGAAGAGCCTGGCTCCATCCTCCTGACATTCACCCTTTACATATTGATAAACATTAATGAGGTCACCCCTCAGTCTCCTCTTCTCCAAGCTAAAGAGCCCCAGCTCCCTCAGCCTTTCCTCAGCAGGGAGATGCTCCACTCCCTTCATCATCTTGGTGGCTCTGTGCTGGACTCTCTCCAGCAGTTCCCTGTCCTTCCTGAACTGTGGAGCCCAGAACTGGACACAATATTCCAGATGTGGCCTCACCAGGGCAGAGTAGAGGGGGAGGAGAACAGGTATTTCTTCCCACTAACAGTAGAAATTTCCTTACTACAAGATAACAGTTGACCAATCATTAGTGTGAGTCGAAGCTCCACTGAGCACCAAAATACACGAAGACGTGCACAACAGCAAAAACCAACCTCCCCCAACCTGGATCAATGGTTATTGCCAATACAGAGCACAGAAGCCTTTAGGAGAAAAGCACTGCCCTACGAGCACTTGTGCATCTCCAGGCATTACCACAGCTATCTTCCTTCTTACTCTGGAAGTGTGAAACCAGCTTCTCTTCTAGGAAAGCAAAGGCAGCAGAATCTCACTCAGTCTAGCAGAACATAGTGTATTTTCAACAGAGATTATGTTGTCAAATAATACTTCAAATTTCAAAGGCTAACAACTACTAAGGCAATTCAATCCCCATGAAAAAGGTATCCTTTGCTTTATTTTTAATATTAATTAGTAATGATTTCTGAAGTTGATGTCGGTTTCCTAGGAACCAAACAAGTCCTTCATATAGGCTGCTCAGCAGCTGTCACAGCAGCTCCAGACTGGGCAAGAACAAGCCATACCCAGTCAGGAGTCCTCACTGCTAACGACAAACCCATTTCCTCTCCCGAAAGAAACACGAGAGCTTTTTACATACTCTGAAGTTCCTCATCTTCTGCAAACGTAGGATTGTCCATCAGATACTGCTGAGCCTCTGACCATGTAGTACAGTAAGTGACGTTAGCCATGTTATCCAGTATGTTCTTCAAGGCCTCCCAGTTCCTCTTTCGTAACTGTTTGGCTTGTTCCTGTGGAGAAAGTGCATTTTTGGGGTTTTGTTAAATTTGAGGTTGTATAGACAAAAAACACATGACCCCTCAAGTTTGTTCTCCAAGACAAAATTAACCTTTCATTTACATGTGAAGCAACACAATACAATTTGGACCCACATACAGTTTTTACATACCATTGATTGCTTGCACTGACAGATGAACCATTTCAGTGCTCTTCTCTCTGACTGAGATCTGATAGGTGGGCAAAGCTCAGGAAATGGTGCTCACCTTTGAGAAACCCTGCTAGGAAACTGCCAGGGCATTCAGTAAACAGCAGTGCTACTAAAGCCCACTGTGCTGTTGAAAAAGCAGATCTCAACCAGCTGTGCTGATCACAGGCAATTTCTGAAGCACTGTTGTTATCCAAACTGGCCTCTTCCTCTTGGTTTTGCTTTTCCAGCAGGTGTGGACCTTAACACTTGTGCCACTTAAATCCACTTCAGAAACAGCCTTGCTACACAATTTGTTTCTAATTGCCTGTTTTCTCTCTACCCAAGGATGTTGGTGAGTCCTTGTGTCACTATCTATCTGCAGTGAAGATGAACTGACCAGATGCAGTCAGGGACAGATCCTCACAGCTGGTATGGCAGCACTGAGGTTAATGGAAACAGTTTTCTGTGACAAGCCCATGATAGTTTCACAGTCTGATTCAGAGCAGTTCAGAATAAGAGCCATCATATAATTGATTAAAATCATACTAAAAATTAAACACATAGCAGCAATATGTCTGAATAAAAACAAAGACCTTTCAAAGAAACTGCTGGCTTATGTGCCAGAGAGTCAAATCAGGATTTCACAGCAGACTGCAATGAACTAGGGAGAGAGAACAAGATCAATCTACTCCCAGCATGCTTGCCCAGTTCCAGACAGGTAGCTTTTCAGGAAAGGTTGTTCTCCAAAGTATTACCCTGGAGCAGTTAAGTTCCACAACTTCAGTTGTGTACTGTGCAGGAACAGAACTTCCAATAGTTTGTTTAGTTAAGGATTCATCCCCTTCTGCCTGCTAACTCTATTGATGCCCCTTATGTACTTATATATAATGAGAAATAAGAAACAACTGTCTCCGAATTCACATCTACCAAATCAGTCATAGCTTTAAAGAGTTCCACCAATGTTTTTTTTTCTTGTCCCCTGGCCCCATCACATCTTGCTAAACCAAAGCTCCCTCTCTACAGTGTCTCAGTTGATGAACCTTGGCTCCCTTCTGTTCTTTTCTCTCTCCCTCTCCCTTTGGAGAGAGCATGAACTGATCTGTAACCTGTAAGCAGTACCTGGTCCACACTTAATGCAGCAATGTTCTCATTTGCCTGAAAACACCACTCAGAACTGAGTGTTCTGACTGTCCCTGAACAACACTCAGAGCTGCACTGCTTGCAACATTTCTTTACTAACAGGTATAGACTAATTAACAGATAATGAGTGAAAAGGTAAGTCTGAAAGAAAGTTACCTTCTCTTTCTTAGACAGAAAAAACAAGACGTCTTCATAAATCTCAAGACGGTCACGCTCAGATATTGCATTCCAGACTTCCATCTCCCCAAACATTTGTTCAGCTTTTCTGTGCAAACAAAGAAAAAGCACACAATCATTTATGGGTGAAAATGGACTTAAATTGTCCCATTGGCCTACAATAACGTTCATGAACTCTGTTATAAGTAGTAATGCTTTTGTGTGACATCTCCCTAGTTCTCTCTCTTGGCAAACTTTTTCTGTGACATTTTTCTATCTCTTGGAAACACAGGAAACAGTTAAAAATTAAAGCTGATGCCACTACACACAATGATGTCTCCACAGAAGTGCAAGTTCACCTGCAGTGCACTACATTAGTGTTTTTATCTGAGGGCCAGCACGTGTTCAGGTCACTGTTCTAGCAAACATCCCATAAAATCAGATCTGTGAAATTTCCAACCACAAGCTCATGAGATATACCTCCCATTGGGCGTGAACTGCCACGAACAAGCTATCAGAACTGCTTTGTTCTTAATGGCACATGTAATATAAAACTCCTCTCAGTGTTCTCTTTCATTTCTACTTATTAGCAGCTCAACCTATTTTTCATCAGCACATCACTCATGAGAGTTGTTTTTTGTCTGGGTCCTAAATACATTCTATGAAAATAAGACTATTTTTGTGTTAATAAAGATTTCAGTTACAGGCTTTTCCAGGCTGAGGGCATACAAAGGTTAGCACTCACCAAGCACAAGCCAGCAAGATTTGATTAATTTGGCCAATTAGTAAAAGCTGGAACTTCATTTAATATTGGTCTTACTTGTATCTTGTGGTGGATGTCATCTTTTCATGGTTTTCAAGGAAACGCTGGAAGGATTCTTTAGCTTCTTTGTATTTTGATCTCGCTTCTTCCTTCTCTTCTTTTTCTGTTTGAACTTTGTAAGCATTAAAGGCTTGCTTTTTTTCACTTAATTTTGCCAGAGCACTTCGTATCAAAGAAAAAGGAAACAACAATGTAAATTGTAAGAAAGGGAATTAAACTAGAAAAATAAAACATAAGAACCAAAAGATAACAGATAAGAATAACCCAGATATTTGAGACAAAATTACATGGAAAACCATCACCCTGTTTCTCCATCAGGATTAACAGAAGATCATTTTAAAACAAGCAATAAACAAGTACTTGCTAATAAAAGCAGTTAATAAAACACAAGCTAGTATCATGCTTTCAGGTTGCATTTACACATTTCACATTACAATACTAATTTTACCACAGATATCAACCACTTTTCTGCCAATGTTTATAGCAGCCACTCATTTCAAAAACTAACCTAGAAAGTCTTCAGCTCTGTCACTATAAATTGGTGCTTTTATTCATAAAATCATAGAATCCCAGACTGGTTTGGGTTGGAAGGGACCTTAAAGCTCATCCAGTCCCAACCCCCCTGCCATCAGCAGGGACACCTTCCACTAGACCAGGTTGCTCAAAGCCTCATCCAACCTGGATTCCCAAGAAGATAATATAAATAGCATAGAATACAACCAACAACTGCCACATCTTCTCCAAATGAAAAATTAAGCCTAGGACTTGCACTTCTTTGCACAGGAAAAAGTTCCCCAACAATGGTATATGTTCACAAATATCTATTAAAACAATCAAAAGTTGTATCAGTGAAGTTAAACTCCCTGAAACAGTATTTGTGTAGTAATTTAAGGAAAAAAAAGAATTAAGCAGTACCTGTATCTGGGATCATTAATGATCATTTTCATAGCTTGCTCCCAAGAAGCATTGGATGGTACTCGCTGCAAATATATTCAATAATTAATTAATTAGACATGGAACCAACATCCAATAATGACCAATTCCTTAAAAAAAACTGCCCTTAGGGTGGAGAAAAAAAAAAAAGCACCACACTTTCAAGGTTAAGAAAACTTTCTCTGTCACTGATTTCTTTTTAGATTTTATTAATAGTCAATACAGAAAATTAAACAAGGTATTCTGGAGATTATTGCCATCTCTACTATAAATTCTTCAGAAAGTCTGTCTAATACACAACTGTGCTGACTCACTGGACAAAGCACAAACAGATCTCACACACTGAGGGGAAAAATATAAACCAATCTCATTTTATTCCCACTTCATCTCCACCTCTAAAACAGATAAAAAATTCAGGGCTCAGTCAGGTAGCAGTTTTATTAGAAATGTACCTCACTGTCAAACAAAAATATTGGTAACCATAATTTCAACCACATTTAAATACAGCTTTAGAATTATGACTTCATAAGGGGGAAAAAAAAATGTGCCTTCAAATCCTATTAGCTTATGGAAACACCACATATTAAACTTCAGTTGTCTGTCCTTTTTCCATATGGACCTCTGCACTGGTTGTCAAACCCTTCCAGTGTGAATTTTGGACAAGCACTGGATTACAAGTTTGCATTACACTGTGGGGATCCCTTACAAAAGGAAGAAAATAAGACAAAAAAAATGAACTGAGAGCCCTGATGAAAATTCAACACTCCCCCACTCACACACAGAGATTAAAAAAAGTTTAAACCATGTATTGTTTTCATTGTAGTGGGTTTTTCCCCCTCAAAAAAAGTCTACCAATTTCTGGCAAATGCAGTTTTTGCAGTTCTGTAAAGTATGAAGATGAGTTGACTGAAATACCTTTTCTTTTAACAGTTCTTTAAATGCTTGCTTTGCTTCTTCCTTTGTATTCCATGTATAGGTTTTTTTAACTGGTTGGGCATCATCATCCTCCTTCTTTGCAGCAGCACTATACACAAAAATCAAGAATTTTATTATTTAAGCACTTTTTTCCTAAGTTAGAGCCACTGAAAAGTGACAAGCCACCATAATCAGGTAGAGTTTTAAAATAGCAACGACTCAAAGAAAAATAATAGTGTTACACATGAGAAACACCACAATTTGTACAAGACTTTGCCTTACAGGACACCACACACAACTGATCAAAAAAAGCCAACTATTTCAGAAAAGTATTATCACTTATGCAATTGGCTACCTGCTCAATTTATCTAGAAATGATCATAAAAATACAACGCTGAAATTTAGCAGGAATATTTAGATAGACATTACATAAAAATATAAAAGGGAGTGCCTAAAAATATGCCTCTTGCCCTTAAATTATCTCTCCCCACAGAGTGTTTCTTTTTTGTTTGAATGAAAAATCATAAGCTGTAATTCTCCACAGAATATCTCCATTATTAAAAGCCAAAGGCTCTCATTTCCAGCGGAGCAGATAAAGATCTATTTAGCACTGCATTTTCTTGTAATGATAGCAAATTGCACAGATGTATAGAAGAGGAAACATACAGGGTAAGCATATAATGTTACCCCAGGAAACTTACAGCTATTGAAAATTTATGAAATATTCAGGCCACTGGTGTTCTCTGTGGGGTTTAAGAGCTTTGGGAGAGTGCTGGCAAGGGAAGGGTGTTCATTTTTCTAAAAATAGATTTAATATTTCTTCCTCCCTTTCTTACTCGTTCTTCTTCTCTGCTGCCACTGATTCATGCTCAGGTCTCACTGAAGAAAGAGCTAACCATCAAAGCAGCCTGGCCACTGACAACTGAGGATAAACCAGCTCCTAGAAGAAATACAAAACTGCACCAAAGCCACGTGCTCTGTAATTTCACTTACTCTGCTGAGGCGTCCTGCTTGGAAGAGTCATCTGTGCTAACTGCAGTCTCTCCACTCTGCTCCTGAGCAGCAGGTGCAGCAGTTGCTTGTCCCTGTTCCTCAGCTGAGGTTGTGCCAGTGCTCTCGTTTTCTACCACAGAAGAAGCTGCAGTTGATTCTGCTTCAGGGGCTGCTGCCCCTGCAGAAGTAGCTGTGGTGGCAGTAACAGCTGCGGCAGCGTCAGCAGCAGCTGTGGTGGTTGTGTTTGTTGCTTCTGCTGCAGCAGCTGGAGCAGATGTCGCTGGAGTAGATTCTTCAGGCTTTGTGCTATAAGGTATCAAAAAAAACCCCAAGAACACTCACATATGAGCATGGGACAACTTAATGGTTTAGGGAAACGCATAGGTTAAGTAAGTTCATCAAATTAATAAAGCATGAAATGAGAGTTTTAGGTCTAATTACAAAGATTTCTCAGAAGAACACAAAACAATCTCAGCTCAGAGAAAGTAAATGCTTTACTGGAACTGGGTATCTGTGTGGGTCAAACATTTCAGCTAAAAAGAAACCTAGATTACTTAATTTGAGTTTTTATATATTAAGCCACTATTTGGAAAGAAAAGCTGCAAGGAGAACGTTTCAAGATTCAAGGACTAGATGGATCAAACATTTCAATTAAAAAGAAACCTAGATTACTTAATTTGAGTAATTAAGTAATTATATATTAAGCCACTATTTGGAAAGAAAAGCTGCAAGGAGAATGTTTCAAGATTCAAGGACTAGATTCCATTTTTAAGAATAGGCAGCTTAACATAAAAAGCATTAAAAACATTTAAAACATTTAAAACATACCTGTTTTCTTCAGCT
The DNA here is from genome assembly GCF_000700745.2 of Antrostomus carolinensis. NCBI lineage: Eukaryota > Metazoa > Chordata > Aves > Caprimulgiformes > Caprimulgidae > Antrostomus > Antrostomus carolinensis. The sequence continues at coordinate 5,375 of NW_010302966.1, read as the reverse complement.
TTGATCATTGCTGGGGAGAAAGGGGAAAAACAATCAAAATATAGCTTCAAAAATAGTTTCTATATGCAAGGTAAAAAGTTACTGTTAACATGATTTAATAAAAGTACAGTTTTAAATATTTTTGTTACTATCAATAATTTTAATAATTGTGCCCTTTAAAGACTGAAATCAATTCAGACTAAAACAAAATTTAGGAATTTAATTAAAGAAAGATTAGGGCATATACAGAACAACTGCTTGGTTTAAAATAATTATTTCAACTTCAAAAGAGTTTAAAGAACAGAAAGTCAGGCTTACTGAAACAGATCTTTCCTTCTTTTTTTATTCTAACAGTCACTGATGCTCATTCTTTTGTAGTACTTTTTTTAAACACTCATTTCTTACCCCAGCTGACTTTGTAGATTTTTTTCATCACCTTACAATACCAAACAAAACCATGCTAGAAGTGAAAAACAGGAGCACAGCGTCATATGACGTTTGCACACAAGGGGACACTGCCTTTATAGTTCAGAAGGGCAATAAAAAAAAATTACTAAGATTTTTGTCACATCATAGTTTCTCAAAATAATTTTTGGCAAAAATTAAAGGCAAATTGGTACCAAATTAAAGGCAAATTTGCCAATTTGCCTTTCTCAAAATAATTTTTGGCAAAAATTAAAGGCGAATTGGTACCTAAGCAAAGCCTTACACATGATTTTGGCTTAATTTTTGGCAAAAATTAAAGGCAAATTGGCAAAAATTAAAGGCAAATTGGTACCATTGTGGTGGCCTTACACATGATTTTGGTTTTCAGCAGCCAGCCAGTACTGTATAATGTCTAAAATACATTATTGTTTTCAAAATTATTTCAAGACACTGAAATAAAATGTAATTCTTAGTCAGTTATAGGCTACAGTGCATTACAGAAGTCCAGCACCCTTTTATCCCGGTTTCCCAAATGAATCAGGATTATTACAGCCCCCCCCTCTGCTTCTCCTCTTCCCCCATCAACCTGAACCACTCCACAAATCCTAAACTCCTAGAGGTTTCCAAAGGATTGGTGGCTAAGCAAGAGCCAAATCCTACAACAGCCCTAAAATGAAGCAGCTGCCTCCTGCAGCATTACCTACTGCTAACAGAGAACTTGCACAGAGCACGTTCCATCCTCATTCAGTTCCTGCTCAGGGACACGAGGTGGAGCTGATGCTGCTGCTGCCACACAAATAGGGAAGAATTCAGGGTATCATGGATAAAAGGGTGGTGAGGACACGAGAGACAAGACTGCTCCTGCACAGTCTCAGGTGACATTAACTCTACTCCATACACCTTATTTCAGTGGATTTAATTCTAACTGAAGTTTGACTACTATGCTTTGATACCAAATTTTTGCCAAAAGCCACACATATGCACAGCTTGCAACTCGCTGCCACCCTCCCTGCTGGTTTTTGGTAACGTTACCTTCAAGGTCCTCAAGTTCTTTGGGTTTTGCCCAGCGTGATTCCTTTGTTTGGGAATTATAATAGTAGGGCTTTCCAGAATCGGATTTATACTCTTTCCAGGGACATTTAGACAACAATTGCTAATGGACAGAAAACAAAAACATCAAATCAAACTTACAATGGTGTTTTAAAATTAAAAGGATAGCTAGAAGTGAGCCACAAATGCTACACCAAGAAGTAACTTCAGAAGGAGTTAATTGAAGGCATACACTTCCCAAGGAAAATCCTCCTTAGTGATAAACAAAATTATTTATCTAAAGAATGACATATTTTTAATAAGGAATATTTATCTAAAAATTGAGGAAAAGTGTCGAGAGTTTTGTCCATTTTGCAGCCTAAAGTTCTTCCAACATAAGGAGCATGACAGAAATATTTTGCAACATTTCTTACTGTAAGAGTTTGCTCCCATTGGGAAAAAAAAAGCCAACAAACCCTATTATCACAGCTATTACACGACAGTTATGCTAGTAAATCCTTGCCTTCACACAAACTCACACAGTACAGTGTGAATCTGTATTTAGTTCACCTGAGTGTAGTTACCTCAGCAGGGGTTTTGAGATCATCTGGCTTCTCCCATGTAGACTGCTTCGTTTCAGTATTATAGTAATACGTTCTTCCATCAGGTGATTTGTGTTCTGTCCACGTAGATTTCTAGGAAAAATACAAGACACCATTAATGATGAACAATAATTGCTGAGTGAGATGCTATCAAAAGCCAATTAAAAGTGAAATACAAGTGGAAACCAGGTAAACCTGTTTAGAGTGGTCTTCACTAACAGAACTGTTGGTTGCGGCGGTTTGCTGGGCTGTGCAAACTACGGGATGTGTTGTCTGAGGGCGAAATAAAACAGAGCTCTGAAAAGACATTCTGGTTAATATTTGTGAGGTTTTTTTCATTTCAATGTGCATATTACATAAACTCAGTAATTCAGCAGCAAAGGAAAGCAAGCAGCAAGCCAAAATCTAAACACATTTCAGTGTTGTTGTCAAGAAACGACTTCTTTGTGACAAGAGCTATTAGGAGCCTCTCACACCCCCATCCCCTTCAGCAACCCAAGGCAGCCAACTACAATCAGAAAAGAAAGCAAAAGTGAACATGACCAGATCAAAACAACTTCGAGTGAGAGTCCCAGAAGCACATCGTGTGTTTTCAAAACTAAGGGAAAAATCTGCTTCATTGGGGAGGGACTTTTCCTAAGGGCAGTTAGTGACAGAACAAGGGGAAATGGGTTTAAGCTGAAAGAGGGGAGGTTTAGATGAGATATTAGGAAGAAGTTCTTCACTGTGAGGGTGGTCAGACACTGGAACAGGTTGTCCAGAGAAGCTGTGGCTGCTCCTCCCTGGAAGTGTTGAAGGCCAGGCTGGATGAGGCTTTGAGCAACCTGGTCTAGTGGAAGGTGTCCCGGCTGCTGGCAGGGGGGTTGGGACTGGATGAGCTTTAAGGTCCCTCCCAACCCAAACCACTCCATGATTCTATGATTCTATGATTTCAATCTTTGCAAGTGTTGGGCTGGACAGTTACTCAGGGTAGAGCTGGGGTTTTATTAGCACTGAAGACTGAAGGTTGTTCCTCTTTCTGTGTTTTTCATCTTTTTTTTCCCCCCCTCTTTTCCTTCCCCTATCAGTGACCAGTTTATAAGATTTTTACTTTACTTCCATTGGGGTGACTTTTTGCCTGTTAAATATTAATTAATGTTTTGCTTTGGCAGTTCTGATATGTAAGGCAGAATTTGACAGTAGGTGATTTAAGTCTTCCCTTCTGTTCCTTAACACACCTGTGCTTAGCAAGAGAACCAGGTCAAGGTTCTGGTATTGTTAGCTTTAAAGTAACCCAGGTATCTAGGCTGCAATTCACCTGCTGCTCAGGTAGGACAAAAAGACCTAAAAACATCACAGGAAGCATCTCATATTGCTGTCCTAAAAGAACTAGAAACAGACCTCAATGCTCAGAAATCAGTGGAGATACAGCAGAGAGCACATCTACTTTAGTTCAAGCTCAATGTAAATAAGGAAACACTACACTCACACAGGAACACCATGAAAACCCCCTGAACTTGTCAAATAACCAGAAACTTACTTGGGGCTATCAATTTTAAAATGAATTATGGACTGACAGCCAAATAAGCAAAGAAGCTCCACATGAGAAGCCAAATAAGGTACAAGGTTTTCCTTTAAACTTGTAAAGCCACATATACACAACATCACACTGCCCTTACAATCTCCTAGAAGTTTGGTTTTCACACACCTGAGTTCCAGGAGGCGTTACACCTAAAAAAAAATTAAATAAATAAACTGTAAAAAGTGTTTGTTTGCTTTATTTTTCTATATAAGGACTGTAATTAATCAATTTTTGAAAGAAAAAATGTTTATAGAAATCAATGAAGATGTCTGTTATTGAAATGCTAAATCACATTTTACAGAAAAGTATAATTTTATTTTTAAAAATACTTCACCCAATTTTTGGTGAAATATTTTGAAACAGTAACAAATTGTTTTCACTTACCTACTTGTGCATCCATACTGTTCACCCCTGGCTGGAGAAACAAATCAAGAGACGTTTAAGTACCGAGTGCAATCGTAATTAAATCATCAATAAATACAGTACACACCCAAACAAGTGCTTTTAGCATCAAAATGCTTTACTGCCTTAAATATGGATTCTTAGCTTCCCATTGCCCACTTCATTATTACTGCTCCTTAAATAAGCCATGAGGAACATCAAGCTACTTTTCAGAAAGCCAATATATACAATAAATTACACTGGGAGGGTCTCTTCCCATCATTCTAACATCCATTTTTATCTCCCAAATGAGTTGGTTAGGAGGAAAAAAAAAAAGAGATTCTGAATTTCTGCTGGAAAAGCTTATTAAGCTTCTGTTATAATTATGTGGTGTAAAGCTTTGAATGTATTAGTGCTGCATTCATCAAACTGCTTGCAAATACCCAAAGCTCTTAGAGAGATCCTTTCTGGAATTCTTTCAAACTAAGGAAAAAGATTAAAAAGAAACTTGAAAAGATTCAAATTTCCCCATTTCTTTCTTTTTCTGGTAGGCAAAACCACAGCTTGCAGGTTTCTTTCGTTAGGGTTTAATCTTTCAGCTCTCTTCTACAAACTTTATTAACACAAAACTCAAGTGGAAAGAAAGCAAAATTCGTTAGGAAGAGAAAAGAAATCAGATTGGATCAGTTATGTTTGATATAATTCAATAGGACTAAACCAGATAAATTGCTGACAAAATGTTGGCTTTTAAAGTGTGTTCTGTATATTAAAAAATTTCAGCTGCTCTGTGTGTGCGTGTCTATGAGTGTAAGTACTGTCAGCTAAGCAAGGCCGTGGTCAGATTTGTGTCTCTGGTAAATAACCCTTCTGACGTGGTTCTGTTCTTGTGCCCATTATTATTTACTTTTCCAAATTCCCTTTCTGATTTGCTGTGTCTTGTAAGAGCACTAATCTAACTGAAATCATCATTTTGAGGAATTACACTGGTTCTAATCAGCTTTCTGGAAGCAAACACTTCTGTAGATGGCAGATCAGACAGTGAATCTGCAGAGGAGTGGTTTCAAAGACCACCATACTTGGATGGAACAGAACAAAGAGCCCTGACATCAGGATAAATAACCTAGTTGCCCTCAATCAGCCTTAGATTATACTTTACAGTTGGAGAAAGTATTTCCATCAGACAGACAAAACTATAACAAGTTAATCACCTCATAAATTTTACCAAGCAAATTATCAGGGCTGCAAAGAAGGTCACGATTTTTTACTTATCAACAAATTATTTTAAATTAGGAAGTGGTAAAATCATTCTTTTATTTCTAAAACACTTTCCAGGCTGTGCTACACACACGTGATTGCTGATGACACATTGCTGCTGACACCAAGCTGGGAGGAGTGGC
>NW_010302965.1:73018-78039 GCF_000700745.2 Antrostomus carolinensis | reverse complement strand
TATATATATATATATGTATGTATTACCCAGTGAAATCCTTATTACATTTAAATGCTCACCATGAACTGTGCACCTGGAATTACTGGGAATATAATTTCTGTGCCATTCATTCAGTGCCACATGGCTTATCATCAAGCCTGATTTGATTAATGCTGTAGGTATTTAAAATAAAAACAAACAAACAAAAAGAATGTAGGAAAAAAAATTTCTCTATTTATCTCATTTTTTACATCTGTTTATTTAAGTTGGAAAAATTGACCAAAGAAGAATGCCAGGGACCTGCCTGCAACAACTCATTTTTGCACTGCAATTTTTTCTTCCCCCTCTCCTCTGCTCCTCAGGAGAGATCATTAACATGAACTGCTAGGGGACAGGCCAGCAATCCCACATTACTCACTCAGAGAGAGCAATTATTTCTAGTCTGATTTGCTCCTCTCGAGCAGGGCTTGGTTCGCAGGTGGGACCAGATGGTTCCAGGAACCACACGGCACAGGAAGGTGCTGGCATTTATTCACCAGCTGCTCACCTCCACCCCAGAGTGCTGTGTCCTGCTGCTGGGTGAACACATTTTTAGTTGGCACTCAGCAAACCTTAGCTGCCCTCCAGCATTTCCCATCCCAGGGTACTTCATGGTGTTCTACCCCAACGGGTGGGAAAACTGAGGCACAGAAGGCTTAAATCGTGCAGGGTCTCACAGCTGCTCAGGCTGTGCTATCCATGCACCACGTCCGACTGGCTGGATGTCTTCTGAGGCAACGTGGTGGACTATCAATCACCAGCATCAGTTAGGAGAAAGCAGGGCAGATGCTGAGGAGTAAAAGATGAGCTGAGAGTAGTTTCCTAATGATCTGTGTCCTCCACAGCACAGAATATCTGTGTAAGACTAAGATGCAAGTACAGTAAAGTGATCAATTCTGCTACTGCCTAGCAGTGCCACAGCCCCAGCTTCTGCAGCAAATTAATGGGGCAAGCTGGGCCAGCGCGTGCAAGTGCATGGGAATCACTTGGAATTAAAAGCACTGTCTAGAGAACTCAGCGTGCCTAATTGATTATTACTTATAATTACTTATTATTGCCATCTTACTTCAAGTTCCTACATTATTGTCATCATCATCTGGGTGGAAATTCACACTACTCTTTGATCAGAAGAACATCATTAATAACTGTGATGAAAAAGCACAAAACTGCATTGAAGACTGTGGTCCTACCTAAGTGCATTATCAGTGGAAACATGACCACACTGCAACTCCTGTAACCTTCAGGATTTCCACGGTATGAGGGGAATGGCCCTGCCCTTGTGACTGCTCTGGCTGTGAGGGGAGGTGCTGTTTTGGAAGATGGTGATGCCAGACCCCAGCAGCTTACCTCATGCATGGGGTGAGTCTGGGCAGTCCCCAGGCAGGGAGACGGCAGCAATGACCTTCCTGTTCCTACTGAAGAGCTCAAGAGCTGCCCAGCAGGAGTGTTAAAGACCACAGGAAACTTGGCCTTTTAGAGTGAAGCGCTATACACCCACCTCCCTGCCCAGTTATCTCCGCATTTACCCTTCCCTAGGAGTGTCAAACACCCATAGTGTCAGCCACAACTGCAGCCCACTGCGAGCAGCAGACGCCCCTTCCCGCCCTGCCCTGCCCTTGCTTCCCTCCGGATTCTCCATAGTTCATCTCTAAAATATTTCATGCATTTTCTGGGCAAGTCTCCACCCCGTCCGCGTTTCCTTCAGAGCCACAACGGAGCCATCCTCGCAGCCCTTGGAAGGAAACTGCCAGCTTCACAATGAAGCCTTATCACACCCGGAAATATAAATATTTCTCATAAAATGTGGCCTGATGTCAGTTCCCACAGAATGCCACTTGGGACTGCGCTGCCTCGCTCTCCTTCTCTCAGTCAATCCAGAGGCGATTTTGGGTCCATCAGCCACCCAAAAGGGCACTTTTTCCCTAATAAGCCAAAAAGGAGTGTAAGGCACAAGACTAACAAAGCCCCCCGGCCTAGTTACTTTCTCCAGCCATGAAGAAACAGGGAAAATGTTGTTTGTTGAAACGAAGATTAGTTAGATCTTAAATTCATACCCCGAGCCTGTGCACAAGGGGATGGGAAGTGTTTTGCTGGCAGTTCTTGGCGGTAGCTTCGCCACCATCATACCCCCCAGCATGTAATGCCAGGTCAACCTGGGACACAACCCATATTGCTGCTGTGAAGAGGAGCAGTGAGGGACACCAAAGCCAGAGGAGACCCACGCCAGGCTCCTGCTTCTACCCCTACCTCTCCTCTCTCACAACAAGAGCTGAACCTCAGCACAGATTCGGATCCCCCCTTGGAAAACAGCACAGACATTGCCATTTATTCCCATCTCTGATGGCGTTTCAAATCATTTCCTCACCTCTTAAATGAAACCCATGGTCCTTAAGCGTGCAATTCACTCAAACAAGCCTTTCCCTGGATGTCTCTTCACGGTGGGGGACAGGGATGCACCAGTTAATGGTGGCACAGTGATGGAAATTGCCAGACAAATGGGAACAGTTCTCATCATTTTAATAATCTAGCACTACTAGCAGCACAGGTATAGGTATTTTTAAAATGTGATAGTGTCATGATGGCATCAGTATCAGAGAATGTGTTTTTCCTGAGGCTAGAGAGTAGAGAAGGGAAGATACTGGGTTTCCTTGACTACCTCTCATCTGCCTTAAAACTTAAGATTTTCCTTTATTAGATGGTTTCATCACTCATTGCAAGTAAAATAACACATCCTCAGCCCCGTTAATACCTTGTATGTTGGTGGCTTCCCCACCTTCTCTCTCTTCTCTCCACAGATGGAGAGAATAGAGAGAATATTTCCTGCTCTCCCTGGTCCTGGTTTCCCCCTCCTCGCCATGCTCCTCTCCCTGTACCTACCTCCATTTTGAACCAGTAAATATTTCTTGTTTGTTTACAAAAAAGGAGGGAGAAAATATTTTTCAAACAAACAAACAAACCAACCCCAGCCAGATTTACTCAGGTGACATGCAGTGGACCAGATTTCGGCTAGTTGCCGGAAGAAGACTTGTCAAATTTCCTGTAAGAGAAATTATTACATTTCAGATGGAGCTGGCCTGTCGCTGAGTGGTGGCTGAACCAGATGACCTCCAGGCCTGAGCTCCCTTCCAGCCTAAATTACGCTGTGATTCAATGATCATTCCCACCCCGTAAAGCCCCTCTGTCTCTGCAGGACAGAAACCACTTGCCATGGTGCTGGCTGCATCCTGCCTAGCTCCACTCATTGCTTATATGGTGCTCAAGCATCACAGGGTGCTTGGCTATAATACTTGCCATCATTTTAAAAGCTTTTGGGACAATTTTGTGTGATTTTGACATTTCAGGGCTCTCTCAGATGAATGTGTCAACAAGGAAATTCATCATTTTGAGCTCCATCTTATTCCCCATGACTTCGACCTCCCCCAAAGTGAACGACTGTTTTGCATTCAGTCTCTCGATACCCAGCATCCTAAACCATCTGACAAGCCCTGCCTGACTCCTGAAATCTAGTTGATGTTTCCATGAAAATCATCAACATTTTAAAAGCAATGCTGTGTAAGGACTTGCCTCAAGGAGCAAAGGCAAAGTGTCCTCTGCCATCACTGGTGTGGCTGATAACAGGAGAAGAAGGGGAAGACACAACGAGCTATGTCCTGATGACACATACTGACCTAATACAACAATATTATTGTCCATATTAGAATATAAAGGTACAACCTGGTTTTTTTCCACTGTTTTAGATGCAATAATTTTAAATAAACATTGTTATTGTCCTTAAATAATCTCCTTTTTTACATCTGTCACGAAGTAAAGCTACAGAACAGTGCAGGGGGCATTTAGAGATTGAACTCAAAGAGAAATGTAGTCATGCCTAGCTGCTGGCCAGGCCCAGGCAGCTGAGATGTGCTGTGCTCATGGGCCAAAAAGGCAGGTTACTGCAGTAAACCATCACATGGGAAAGAATACTTATTTTTGTCCTTCAGCCTGCAGGAAGAGAATCTATAGGTCCACTGGAAATTACTTTTCAGAGGGTCAGGTCCTTCACTGTCAAAATCCCTGATGTTTTGTCCGTTTGGAGGGGAGAATTTTGTACGTGCTCTGCTAATACCAAGGCACTCCTTTTCTCTACTGGCAATCTTGTGGAAATCAATTTCTGTCTAAAAACATCATTCCTGCACTTGCTATCAGTTCCTGCCATATTTCAAGTGAATGAGAAGATATTTACCTCGCTGGGACTATTGTTGCTTTCCACTGGTCATGCTGGCTCTTTTAGCCCCTGTACACCTCATAGTCCCTGTTCAAGCATGAATGTTCCAGTCTGTTTCTCTAAATAACTCCTTGGTCCCTCATCCATTTGATTCCAGGACTCCCACACCCTCTTTATTTCTGTAAATAACAAAAAAAAAAATAGTGCTGGTTTTCACACAAAGTTGCCAGATTGCCCAGGATCACATTAGTGATTCCCAGCATAATCTTACTCTTGACGTGGCATTTAAAAATACAATTATTTATAAACAACACTCAAATGCAGCCATTTTTTAAATATTTGTTTCACAACAGTTACTGATGAATCAACATTTCCCATCCTTCCTCTTCCAGTAAGTGTCTTAGATAAGAACATGCTGCCCTTCCTGCTGGAAATCCTGTCGTGTCTTTGGAGACCTTGTCTTCTCCCTTCCTCTCCAAGGATCCACCAAGAAGGAAGGAAAAGTTCTTAGGATAATAAAATCAGGTTTTCTTTCATGTAGGGGCTATACTTTAAAATTGAGACAACAGCCTTGAGCCAGATCTGTTGAGGTTTTTGGGCCATGCTGCTTGCAGCCCAATAACCATGTCCTGGGCTGCATCAAGAGAAGCATGGCCAGCAGGCCGAGGGAGGTGATTCCCCACTTGTACTCCGCTCTTGTAAGGCCCCACCTGGGGCACTGCATCCAGTTCTGGAGCCCCCAACACAAGAAAGACATGGACCTGTTAGAACGAGTCCAGAGGAGGCCACCAGGATGATG
>NW_010302965.1:59462-72692 GCF_000700745.2 Antrostomus carolinensis | reverse complement strand
TTGAGCAACCTGGTCTAGTGGAAGGTGTCCCTGCTGATGGCAGGGGGGTTGGAACTGGATGATCTTTAAGGTCCCTTCCAATCCAAACCATTCTATGATGATTCTATGATTAAATAAAGACAGATCTCAAGTCAAAGGTGAAGGTCAAATACATGCAGATTTCAAGCCAAAGGTGAAGGTCACTGAAGGAACTGCCACGGAGTTGTTTTTAGTAAGCAACTTTTCCACTCAGGAAATCCTCAGGTATTTTGCAACTGAAAATAGGGGTTGCAAAGTCCATGGCTACAAGAAAAACACAAAGTATCAAGAGGCCCTACATAAAAGAGAGCATCAAGAGCCATGTATTTCCCAGTGAGTTCCATGTCCAGAATCTGATTAGCAATGAAAGTGAACAGAAATGGAAAGAAAAAATCCTTATTGCATCTGCTGGCTGGCCAGGCTTATTCACTGGCACTCTGCAGCTTCCTAGAAATATGTGATTAGGCAAATACCCTCCAATTGATTTCTGGCTCCAGTTCTGCCACACATTCCCAGGGTGCTAGGCCAGGCTATGGGTGGCAGGTACAAGGCTTGTTTGGGAGCCCCTGACACTTTTTACAGTCACTTCACCCATTAGCTGAACACACATGAGCCAGTCCCATTACCTTCTAAAAGCTCCTCTACATCACCCTTCCAGTTTGTTGTAGAGAGAGAAAGCTCAGCTTTGGGTTGCTGATCTTCTTTGGGGTCTCTTTAATTATAATTTTCTGTCTGGCAGCCTCACTGTCAATGATCACAGAGGCGGCAATTTTCACAGAAGGAGGAAATTCATTCCTGTGCTAAGTACAGAGGTAACAGAGACAAAAGTTTTAGGTACTCTTCTGAATTGCACTACACACACATTTCCTTTTTGCAGAGCAAATCATTTAACCTCTCTATGTGTTTGTCCCCATTGCTAAAATGAGGAAGGCAGAACTGACCCAGTTCTTCTTTCAAATGTCAAATGGTTTCAAAGCATTTTGAAGTCATTAAATAAAAGGCATCACAAAAGGACAATGCGTTGTTCCTGCCACACTGCTATGTAACACATAACAAGAGGTAAAATATGAAACCAAGGGAAAGCTTAGTCCCTTCTGAAGCTTATAAAGGTTAATGCTCTACCTACACACACACACACACATACACACGAGGTTTGGTTCCTTTTCTGAAGGCTAAAGTAAAGGTGAGGTCAGGTGAGGATCTGTTTTAGGTCCTTGCTCTACTTTTCCTTCTCCTGTTGCAACTGAAACTAATTCGCCATAAAGCTATTAATACTTCAAGAGGGAAGGGTGGTGACGAAAAAGTAGTCTTGAGGCACAGAGGATGTAGTTCAGCTTTTGGACATCAGACTTCACCTTTACAGGGTGGACCAGCTGCCCCATCATGCAGGCACAACAGCCATGCTGAGAAGAGGGCACCTAACGCTCTCCTTCAGGTTAGGCCACATCTGTCTCCACTTATCTGAGAATGAGGCATTAGTGTTGCAACTAGAAATTAATTTAGCAATGCATGAGTGCTACTAAGATCGGGGTCTGGGTGTGACACTAGATCACTGCCTTGTATGCACCAACACTCTTGGAAGAGTTGGCAGGAGTTTGTGACAGGAGGAAGTTGGGAGAAGCAACCCCAAGAGCTAGATCTTAACCTGAGAATGAAATGAAATCTTATGAGTTCAAATAAGTATCCTGAAATCCATGATCAGAGGCCACAGGCGTATTTACTGCAAGCCCTGAAGAGAAAAGTAACACACAGAGACCTAGTGAAGCTGCTCTGGAAGCATTTCAGGGGGGAGAAAGACAAACCTGAAATAAGGAGTTTGTTCCTGTAGACATCACCGGGGATTTTGCTGGTCAGGTCAGCAGAGGTCAGACTTGTAGCTCAGAGTCCAACACGTACCATCAGCATGGAGAGGAATGCCAACCAGAGGAAAGTTTACAGGACGTTTTTTGTTGACTCTTTACATACACCTAATATTCAATCCTGACTGACCTGGTACCACACCTTGCATCTAGCACGAACCAACCTGCTTGGCAAACTCAACCACCGACCCGCTGTTCCAGTTCCCCACTCACAGCAGGGTGGGTTGGGTCAGCTCTGGAGAAGACAGCAGATTGAGGATTATGTCCTTGAACATATTCCTACAACAACCCTGACTTCTCCTGGGGTTCCCTCCCAGTATGTGGTGCGGGGCTCCTGTTATTACTACACTCGTGCTCTTTTGTAACACAGCAGAGTGATATAACAGGCTTTTCTTTGGGGTCTCTCTTCTAACTGCTCCCATCTCTCCACAGTCTCTCCCCACTTCCCACTAAATCCCCTGCTTGGTTCTTAAGCAGGGATGGATTCAGGATTAAGAGTTTTTTACTTATTTTTGTAAGCTGACTTGAATTAAGTGGCCAGAGAAAGAGATTCAAGAGAAGCCTGGGTGCATGAGGATAACACGAAAATTTGGGATATATGATTGAATGCAGCAGGATCCTGGATATCTCTCTTCAGGGCTCAGAGTTGCCCAAGTTCTGCTTGACATGGGGTCTGAGCAAAAGGACCAAACCTCCTCTTCTGAATGCCCCAGAGATAACCTGTAGCCTGAGCACAACTTCCAGATGGACACGGGCCCCAAACCTTCACCTGGCCTCTACAGAGCTGACCTGGTGTTTCTAGGTGCACTTAGTTCAGTGGGATTTCGATTTTTAATACTGTTCATTGTTCTCCTGCCAGAGGTGGGATTTTTAGCAGTTAAAGTGCTCATTAATCCCCAGGAAAACAACTGTCCAAAAGAGAGGAAAGAAAATGAAATGCAACACTGATGCTGCTCATCTACATTTTTCCTGGAGAAACTGTGCCTATTTATTCTGTGTACATGAGGTGCCCTAGGTCTGAGCCTTAATTTCATTAATGCCCTAGGTCTGAGCCTAGAATTCCATTCTTTCACAAGGTGCTCCATCCTTTCCCACTTCCCCTCTCCCATTCTCATTTATCAGGCAATGTCTTGGGTAGTAAAACATGTTTTACAGGATTCTCTTTTTTCTTTAGGGAAGAGGAAGACAAGACAATTCTGACTGTCTATCCAAGATTAAAAGCTTTTCCTGTGTATCCCTGTACTTAGCTCACCAGAGGCTGTTTTGTTTAGGCTTTGGTTGTTGTTTTGTTTTTTTTTTTTCCAGGATGCTCTGTCTGCCACGAGGGAATGTTGCAGACTGTGGATCACGCAGTTTGGGTGCTCTGAAAGTGGAGCTGGAGTCACCTTGGTTCAAGCTAAGGGAGTTGCTTTATCCGTTGCTGAAAGGATGCGGCACATATTTATAATCACTCAGTGCAATAGTGATCCCCACCCTGTTCCCATCAGTAAACAAGGAACACAGGGCAGTTTACCAATCAGGACCTGCCAAAAAATAACCACAGGGATGAATAACCTCCAAATATATTTTTCATGGGAATTTTGCACACGACTGGGGTTGATGGTCTGAATGGTACCTCTCCATTGCAAGTTCTGGTTGGCCTATTTGAGATGGAGCAGGGCCATGTTGGAGCAGGATGGAGAATAGCTAAGATGCTTGGATGAGGGTATCCACAGGCTCTGCAGCAAGTAATAGTCCCCCTGTCAGGCTGTACCTAATTAGAGGAGTTCCCTGGACAATTTTAACTTATGTTCAAAATCACTTTGATGGACAACACTTTGAGGTTCTTTTTCAGCCCAAATGATTATTAAATTGTTGAGACAAAGTGAGCCAAGAATCTCAGATTACACTCCTGGGAGCTGGGCATCCTATCAGCAGCTGGAAATTTGGCTTCTTCTAGTTAGTGTCAAAGCCTAATATTTATTTAAAGCTAGGCTTTATAGTGCTTCTTATTGTACTTAGAATATTTTCTTTCAGTCTCAGGGAAGCTGCCAACTCATCTTAGCCAAATATGACTCCTGCAACCTAAAATTATTGCCTCGTCACATTGAGCCCATTTCAGGGGGGCCGAATTAGGAACATATTGACTGATTTACACGTTGCAGAGCTAGCCAGCTATCAGCCAAGGTTGATAAGCTGCTCCATCCAGCAAGCTCTAACAGAATCATCTATGCTACAGCCAAAATTAGGACAAGCCTCTAACAAGGCAACAGAAGTAGCTTCACTACACCCAGGGGAGCTGAAGCCTGAGTATGGCTGAGACACACAGGACACCCACCCACGGCTGTGAACCAGAGAGCTTGTCCCATTAACCCCTCCACCCCATGGGAAAATGAAAGGAGGCTCAGGGAGAAATACAAGTTTTACATTTCTGCAAAGGAGCTGCATTATTATTGCTCTGCTGACACTGCCTGAACAGCCTTCTAACAGTTCAGTGCATCTGAGTCACTGTTAATTCCAGGAACTGATCCACTAATCAATAAGCAATAGCCAACAAGAGGGATGGTGATCACTTCCTCTGGTGGCTACAGGGTAAAGACCAGAAGATGTTGGCTGAGAGGACAATGCCTGGTGGATGGTAGAAAACAGATCTCAGTGTGGGGTCAAAGATCAAAGCAGGTTGGTGGGCGATATGTGAGTGATCTCTAAGAACAGACCATTCCTGACAGGTGTCTGTCAAACCACAGACCCTGCCCTAGAACCAGCAACTGAGCTTGATGACTACTTGCCTAATTGCTTGATCACCAACAATGCATGTTTATGACTAATGTGGAATGTTATGAAAAAAGTTGTGAGGCAGAAAGGGGAGGATGGAACACATAAATGGAAATGAATCGTGTCTTATTTTTTTCTCATTACAGGTCTTGGAAGTCAGGCGTGCATTGAGTGAGCATTACAGCCATGGTCCATGTCCATACAAACAGAAAAAAAAATACTGTAGAAATATCATAGAAACATAATAGAGAAATATATAAAAATACTAAATGGACAAAGTAGCACCCTATGGTCTCGAGAGACGTGCCGTAGTTTTACAGGACCATTTTTATGGCTGGTCAGTGGTAAGGGGTCTCTCTGTCTGCCTTTAGTAACAAAGACACTGCACAGAGGACATACTTTGAAGCAGTCTCTCTTGCAACCAGGAGACACAGTATCGTGTACAACAGACCAAAATCTCAGTGTAAGGAAGGCCAGAAAGTCTGTGGCTGCTATCACAGCCTGAAGAATTGTTTATTCCTCTCGTTCTTCCACATCAGTGATAAAGTTATATGTTTTTGAAGGAAAAAGAATCGCATTCCCCAGATCTCCTTACTTGCCTTCTGGTTTTGCACTCTGTAGTCCCACATAGACATACAAACTTGCACATATTTACAAGGGTTAGAATCTACCTTCAAAAAAACCCAAAAGCCTCCCATCTGGCACATCCACTTAATTCCAAGCACTTGAACTTTAAGAGAAACACCCTACAGTTGCCAGTCACTAACCCCTGAACTTCAACTATCACACACTAGTGTGAGTTGCCCAGACACATCAAGGATACTCGAGGTCTCATAGTACAAGTGCATCCAACCCTGTCCTTTCCCTCACACCAATGTGAAGCCTCACAGCAGCTTCTGTCACCAGCTGCTCCTAAAGCTGTAGGTAGAGAGGGTGATGTGAAAGATTGAGTTGCAGCCACTTGCCATTGATGTGCAAAGGAAAGAAACACCTTTATGCCCAGCTAATCTGTGGAACTCATTACCACAAAATATCATCCCAGTCAAGAGCTTAGCAGTGCTGTATGCACAAGGGGAGGACCCACGGTTCCACAGAACAATGTAAAAACCTGTAGAGATAAGGGAACGTTGTGCTGTAAGGTGTCCACCAGTTAGTATTTGGCTCAGAAAGCAAATTGGCTCGGAGAGCAAAGCCCATTCCAGGCAGATGGCTCCACAATTTTTACTTAATGGAGTTGTCCTTTTCCTCCAAAGTATTGCTACAATATACCAACAAAGGCAGAACACTGGATTTGATATTGATCTCAGCTGTTACAGAAATTCCTTTGTTTCTGTGTCTCAACGAGAATGGCTCTGTATGTCATTTGAAGAATATCTATTTTACTTATTTCCCATCTCTTCATCCCCATTCTCCATTTTTATAGATCTACTGGCATAGAAGTTGGATGCTTCAGCAAATGAGGTTAACCTCTGACCATAAATTACTGCTCCCTCAGGAGGAAGTGGTAATAAAAAAGGAAACTGCCACAAACTACAGCGGAGGACAGCAAAGGCAGACAGACCGAGGGTTGTACAAATTACAAAACCACCATACCAGGACTAGCCATGCAAATAGTAAAGTGTGACATAAACACACACAAAAGTGGACTCAGTTTGGCCAGAACAATAATTCATATGCCAAGAAAAATAAGCAGCTTTCCCATTTTCCCTGGAGTTTCCCATGTAATGGCTCTCAGGACCTCTGTCACATCAGAGACAACACGTGGCAATAGACCACAGGCAGCTGAAAAGAGAAATGATCAAATCATCTGTAGAATTGCTTTTAACTATCATATCACACAAAAAGAAAGGGCAAGATAGCCCTTGGTAACAGTGCTTCATCCAGGATAAATGAGAGTGAATGCAGAGCTGAGTGCACAATCAGATGTTCAACGTGATTTCCAGATCAAGCATGGAGGGACCCTAAAATCACTGCCATTTGGGAGAACGTTACACAAATCAGTTGTAAGGGAAAGGAAAGGGAGAATGAAATTCTGCAGGGCTGTGGTTAGGGGAGCTGGTGTTTCTGAATGAGGGGTTTATGGTCTTTGGGCATGTCATGCACAGCTGGCTTTTCAAAGTATTCTGGTGAGAACCCAGCACAAAGTGTGAAAACAAAATCTGAGCTAAGCACAGAAATAAGCAGACTCAGACACCTGGGAAAGTATTCTGGTGAGAACCCAGCACAAAGTGTAAGCATGGGTGAAAACAAAATCTGAACTAAGCTCAGAAATAAGCAGACTCAGACACCTGGGGAATCTGTCTCAGAAAGCCTCCCTACATTTCCCAAATAGTTTCAAGAGCACTTTCTGGTTTGTTTCTCTTTTTGCTTGGCTGATGGGAAAGTCTCTACAGTTCTCCAAGAATATATTATGGGTTTAAAACCTTCCCCATCTCAACTGACTCGCATTTCTGTGGACTTGGCCTGCTCCATCACTCCTCGGGGCTTTTTGTTCCACAGGTGTAGAGAAAGCTATTGCTTCTCCTGTTAGCATCAAGTTAGAGGCTTATCTCCATTGGAAAAGGTTAAAAAAAAATAAGATGATATGGAACAGCTTCAGTGCCAGGACTGGCTAAGCAAACTGGCAGTTTCCACTCCGAAAAGTAAGCTTTTGTGCTAAATGGAGAACATTACAGGAAGCTGCTTCTCCTTCACCTATTCCTTTGTGCTGTTCCCAACTGAGTCTTACGTCTTACTAGCATCCTCAGGTATGCACTGCCTCTCTGCAAGCATCCTGCAGGTCTCAAATCTGCTTCTCTTCCCCCTCCTCCTGTGCAAAAGCAGAAGGAATGACGGGGGCCAGAGAAAAGATCTGCTGCCTTACTGCTCAGAGCAGCACTGTCTTTGCAGCAGCCTCATGCTATGATGTGCAGGCTGGCTGCCGGAGGTGCACGGGGAGCTGGCTGCTCCCATGCTGTTGGCTCTCCTCCTGATTTTCTGCTGGTAAACTGCATTAAAAGAAGCTAGGACTGTAACTGAATAACATGACTTTTCAGTGTAAGCAACTAGCATAGCTGTCAGAGGGACATGGCTCGTGGAAAGGAGGAAGTGCAGATACTCACCCAGGGTAAGTTCCATGGATAGTCACTATTAAAATTTGAGATCCAGGCTTTCTCTCCTTTTCTAGACCATTTTCACAGTCTTGCCTTTTGTTTTGAGGGGCTGGGGAAGTGACACCAATATTGCTATGAGATTGAAGCAGTAAATACTTCTTTATCACCATAACATTGCAAACCATTGCAAAATCTCTACTGTTGTCCAGGCCAGCACTTGTAATAAGCTGCTATCAAACAGGATGGCAAAAAAACACGTATTAGCAGCTGACCTGGGAACATTTTCCTTATCATTCAGGGGCACTGCTTTCTTAACTCAAGGAAGAGGACAAAGAACAGTCGAATCACATAGATTTGAGTTAATATCAGAGCTGTGAGAATGTCATGACATTACTTGTCAAAGGGACATCTAAACTTCAGCTTGGGTTTCCAGGGCTAGGAGAGGGGATTTGAAGGATGGTATTACTCAGCCATCAAGATGTAGCATTATTTGGATGTTCATGGGACTAAAAGAAAAACTCTTCTAGAAGAATGCTATATGTTTTAACACAAGCTAGTAATTCCAGTCTCCAATTCGTGACCATACTCCAACAATCTATGGCAGACAACTCATTTGTTACTCAACTATATGACAGAAAGACAGACAGTGTATAGCAGCATAGCACTACTGATTTTGCCAATATGCACTAAGAGAAGATGCAGCTTATACATTTTTAAACAATTTCTATAAAACAGTGTTAGATTTCTACAGAACCTTGGTGTTTTCATGCCTATTAAATTTTAATACAGTGCATAAAATTGGCAGAAAGTACCTTCTGAAATGCTCTTTGTTACATCTCTGTATTAGTTTCCATCTGCCAGATTCTGCTACCTTTGTGCATTTTGAATAGTCTCCTACTCCTGAAACCTGAAATAGTCCCACTGAAAGTGATGGGTTTTCTGAGACCACTGCCATGTACCTCTAACAGAGTAACAAAAAAAACACTGAAACAGAGTAATAGAGCTAGTGTAGCTGGGGAACAGAAAGATGTGCTGAATCCTACCCCACAAATGAACCTCCAATACAATTACATAGCTCCTTGGAAAGGAGACACGTTGCAATTTTCAAACCCTGCACCTTGCCTCTTTCCACACGAACTATCACCACTACTTCATCAAGGAAAGCGAGAGTGATATTATTACCAAAACAAGAACGTTCCCTCTAGTTTGCCCCAGGTCAAACCTGCTATTCCCCAGAGCATGGTGCTGCAGTACCTGTCAAACACAGAACAGCACAATGCCTTTAGCTTGCTCATGATGAAACCAAGGAGCACAGAGCAACAGTGGCACTATGCAGGGACACACAGTGTCTGGAACAGCAGAGTAGCTAGCCACAGACCTGTGGCTTAACTGTCCAAACAAGCAAGGAGGGTGAAAGTACCACACTACCAGTAACACCACGAGAAAGGCTGACAGGGTAGGACAGACTGTGAAGACAGATCAGGGCCATGCTGAAGCAAGAAAGCAGCAGAGGAGCTGGTGGGGTGCACAGGCTGCTGACAAAAAGGGGAGTAGAAGGGTCCCTGTGAGAGGCCAGCATGACTCAAAAAGAGCTGGGAGGACGTAAGGGCTTCATCATGCAAAAGTGGATGAAAGAAGACAAAATGGTATGGCTGAATGAGATGTGGGAGAGATGAGGGGAAGATCTGAAAACATGTGATGAGGTCACAGGAAGCTGCAGGAGAAACGAGAGTTAGAAGGTCATTTTGCCTTTGGCTGATGTAAAAACAACAGCCAAATCTTTCTGAAGAGGCTCCACTCTCAGTGTTGGTGTTCATGCCTGTTGGCTCCAGCAAGCAGCACTCGGCAGGTGGAAATAGGCAGCTTGGTTATGAATCATGAAGGAAAGACTGAAAGGACAACTGCTTTCCTTAGTGCTCTGGGATAATGCTGGGAAGGAAGAGGCAGCTCTTGGCCTTGCAACACCCCTATCAACCCATTGGTGCTGGCAGGATACCTCAGTGGCTCATTCCCCAAAGCTGCCTCTTCCTCCAAAAGAAGTTGCTAGTTTAATCCTTCTGCAGGCTAAAGACGTCCCCAGTAAAATCCCCATTTCACCTGCACAGTGTCAGTTTATGGACTGTGAGTAAGTCAGTGAAGTCTGCTCCTTTGCAAGTCATTTATGATCCTGTAGGAATGTTATGTGAGTGCACAACGGCATGGAGTAAGGGTGACACACTGTGTGGACAGAGAGAAGTGCAATTCCTCCCCTCCTTCCCAGCTGGTTTTGAGAGATTTGGTCCTTTTTTTTTGCAATCGGAGTAGAGACTGAGGCAAACCCAAAGCAGTCCCAGTTGTGTTCTCCTTTGGTCCTTTCCTGCAAAATGGCTGAAGCCTCCCAGGTGATCTCCTCTACACAGCTTTGCTGCTGCTGCAGCAGCAAAACCCACCTTCATGCCAAGTGCTCCCATCTTGGATCAAGTTAGTAGCAAGGGGCAATAAATCTGAGGATGTCCCTGGCCCCTGTAGAAGAAGATAAAGTTTTCTCTGACCTACTAACTGTTGCCACAAACCTATGAGTAACAAGAGATACATAGCTTCAGAGCAAACGTGCAGTTAGTTGCAGATGGCAATTTCTCCAGCAGTCAGTGTGGACTCTGCACTGCGTGGAGAAATGCAGCAAGTCTGGCTCAAGGAGCTTAAAGCTAAGAGAAAAAAGATTAAGTGATAGTTTCATATTTTGGTTGCATTTTCAAAATAGACTGTGACTTTAAGCCTCATCTAAAGAAAGTATTACCTTACACATGACTAAAAAATTTGCTGTGATTAGAGAACTTGATCCTAATTGCCAAACACACCAGCCAAAAGACTAAGACAAACTTGTACAAAGAAATTACAAGAGAGAGAAGCAGACATGAGAAATGCACAAGTCTTTACTTCAGAGCCCACCTTCCTGATTTTAAAATCCTTGTTTTTCCTATTGAAAGCTCTTGCTATTCCCACCTCTGTTGTTTAGTGTATGAAATCCCTGCAGTATTTTTCATTCTTCCTGATGTCCAGAAAACAAAGAACCTCTGTACACCCTTGTGGCATTGCTAGGGATATTAAGACTTTTAAAAAATAACTGCTTTGTTCTTTCAATGTTAGTAAACAGGCTGTGAGATGGCAGGTGCCTGCCCTCCAAGAAGGAGCATCCAAGAAGTGTATACTTTATCGCTGACATTCATGGCATGGATTGTGCTGAAACAAGGGCCTGAGCAGGGCTCCCTGGCTGGGGCGGTGATTCCCAGGAGACAAAGGAGAGCCTGTTGTCTCCAGCTCCACACAGCCGCTCAGACGTGCTGGTCCTGAGCGCTATTCCTGGCCTCGAGCTGACTCACTCAGTGACCTTGCTGAGAAAGACTCCTACATCCAAGTCAGCCTGCCTGTAAAAGCCATCATGTTCTCCTAAGGTTGGATTCTACTCGAAGCACAGACGATGAACAAATACAAAATATTTCTTCTACTTTCCTTCAACATCTACCCCTGTGGTGAGTAGGAACTGGACACAGAGATGAAATTGTCCTGCTTTCCTCCTTGAAGCTCTCTCTGCACCTCCTTCCTTAATTTTACAATTAATTGTGCCTATGATTCTTGATTTTGCAGGCAGGTACTTACTTTCTTGAAGAGCTCTGTGTTTATATTCACGGCTGTTCATAGTTGCCCTCTCTCCTCTTCAGCATGACACTTCCTCCTTTCCAGGTAGTAGTAGCTGGCCTTGGTGAGAGGATGCCAAAGCTGCCCGCATGCTGGCTGGGGGAAGAGAGCCTTTCTGCTAGGGAAGCCAGGACAGGTTTGGGTTTTCCGCTTTGAGGTTCCAGCCTGATGGCTGCTGCTGCTGCTGACCTATGCAAGGACAACTCGTGAAGCTTAGATTTTTAATTCCATGTGGGACACAGCCACCTTTTGATAAAAACTGCATCGTAAACAGATTCCCTTTGTCATTTCGCTAATATCACTGTGTTCTGTTAAGGGTGAAAGGATTTTTAGAATCTAGTTTATTCATTGTTAGTTACGTTTCTTCATCTAGGTTCAGAGCCAAAACTCATTAAAGGAAGGGGGAATCTTCCCATTCACTTCTATTCACTCCTATTGGCTCTAGCTCAAGCTTTTATTCAGTCCCTCTTGGCTTGGACAATGAAGATCAGTGATGGCAGTTTCACTATCGGTGTCTTTGTGCCACCATGTCTCATTCCTAAACCCTTCAGTACAATGTCCATTTGTCCTCAGCAACTGCTTCCTTTCAGATTTCAAAAATAAATAAGTCCATGGACAAAACATTTCTTTTGGCTCTGCACTGGCTGAACGCTCATTTGCAGACATTTTAATTTGGGTAGACAGTGTCTCTTTGACTCCCTCCATCATCTCAGCACACCAGCCTGCTATTTTTGCCTCACAGGCTTGGCTGCACTGAATCATGTAGCTCTCTCTGGTTTACTTTGGAGCTAGTGTAACCAGTGATAATCTCAACGCTCATCCTATGGGGACCAGAAGCGTTTACTTGTGGAATCTAACAGAAAGATGGCAGCTCAATGAAAGGAGTGTTGAGCATATTCTTTTAGCATATGCAACAGGAAGAAAAAACAGCAGCATGATTAATGACACTCACATCACTGCAAGATTATTACATGCTCTCCAGCTGACGGTTGCATTGCAGAGCTTTGCTGGATGGCCTTCCTGGCAAGTGGGATGTCTGGGGCTGCCCTGGCCTCTCCCCACTGGCCTTCCAGGTCAGTGCTGAAGGGAACATCTTACATTGCTCCAGATGCTGCTCTATGGTTACTGCAATCACTAAGAGGTAGCAAACAGGGTGAGAGAATAGGCCAGTACAGGCTGATCCAAAACTCCCACCACAGTTTGCACTAGGCACCATGAGGAGGGGAAGGTTGGAGTGGAGCATAACATTTGTAACATAGCTTCTAAAAATCTTTGGGCTAAGCATGGATACATGTTAAGACTTAAATGAAAAACTGGGACACAATGCTCCTCTGGTGCCAAGTTTAAAAGCTCACAGTATAGGATTCCAGCCTTGTGCTATCGGTTGAATTAACCCTAACACTTTCATGATCGATGTGGCTAGTGTCTTGATTAATGTGAGCGCTCTGAAATCGCTAGCTAGGGTTTTTCTGTCTTGCCACTGACAAGGTCTATCTGTGCTTTTTCTTCCTCTAAGGCTTCTCTCCCTCCACTGCAGTTATTTGAATCAGACAGATTCTAATTGATGATCATACTTTGGAGATTGGAGCAGAAACCTCCAGCATAAAGGGAACATCTGTGGAGTACCATGCACATGAACCGAGTTTCTCAGTTTTAGTGGTAAGAAAATGATGCTTGATCCCCAAAGAGAGAGAAAGAGTAAGAAGGAATTAGAATCCAAAGAAAAATAAATAAAATGAGCATTCTTTGTTGCTCACTCTGAGACCTACAGCTGGATAAAACCCATTTTTCTCACACTTTGAAGTTCATATTCTGGCGAAGGAAAACCTTTC
>NW_010302965.1:49307-59426 GCF_000700745.2 Antrostomus carolinensis | reverse complement strand
TAGGGAAAAGATCTGGATGAGGGTACCTCAGAGGGATGGAATATTTTTCTTACCTCGAATGCTGTGTATGGATGAAACCTGGCTCATGAATTTCTTCCTCATTAGGTGGATATCTTTGTCTTTCTGCCACAGACTCTAGCAGAACAAAACAGTGATCAAACCCTGTGCCCGTCTCCTTTTGTTGATGGCTATTTATTTTCCTTAACATTTCTCTTGTTTTGTACTCTTGGCCCAGACCTCTGTCTGCTGCTCCAAACCAGTTAATTCTTCCTAAGAGCCATATGGGCCCAAGGCCTAGATTATATTTATAAGCTGTAAGGATCTCCCCAGGCAGCCTCAGTTTTAAAACATTCGAGACAAACAGCTACAAGGAGATGCACAAAAACAACCCCAGAGAGGAAACACAAAGAGATGGAACATCAGACATTTCCCCCATGTTAAAGTTTTAAAAACCAGACTACAGTTCAAAGTGCCGTATAACGGGAGGTAAGTAATCTTTATCCTTTAATCTCCCATGTTTCCAGCAAAAGGATGAAATGTTCTGCTTTCCTCTGGTGTCTGAACACATACATGTGTTTAAGAAGTTTTTCAGGCAGGTCCCCAGGTTTTTGCACCAGTGCAAGTGCAAGAAAGATTGTGTGAGGGAAGAGCAGCAGGGTAGGCTGGGACTGGGGCTCAGATGGCAGCGGGTACAAGCAGTGACAAGATTCAACTGGACAGGGAGGGGAGAGCCTGCCAGGATGCTAGGCAGGGATGGATATAAGGTCACACCAGAGGAGAACTCCTCATTCTTGACAGTTTTTATTAAAAAATAAAAATAACTTGCAGTATATTACTTATGCTTTTGCTTCGTTGTTAAAATTGACTGACAGGCCTCTTCCAGCTTTGCTTTGTAGCTTTGGATGGTTCATTAGACCCTTCTTTGTCTTGTTTGTCCTTCTTGTATTAAGAAGAAAGTTGCAGAGACTCTATTAATGACTGTGTGTGCTTCCTGTCCTTCCCTCTGAAGCTGCCATTCCACAAAGGAGCAGCAAGTCATCAGAAAGGTGCCCACAGCTCTGCTGGCCCCATATCTCCTGCTCTTCGGCTTCCAATCGCCTGTGTACTAATGTGTATTTGAACAAAGCTATGCAGGAAATGTTTTTCCCAGCTAGAGAAACATTTTGTTCCCATTCTGTGTTTGAGCCAAATGGGGTTTTCTTGAGGCCATTTTTTCTGTTTTTTTCAAAACAAAGGAATAAGTAAGCAAACATGTCTGCAAGAAGCTGAATGAAACAGCCAAAGTACAGCCAATGGACTTGTTGAACAGAGAAGATGTGAGAACATAGTTTTCTGACCTAATTCCAGCTAAGGTCTTGAAACCAGACCTTGCAGACAAAGGATATCACCAAGGTGCAGGCAAGGCTGGGGTTCCCTAGAAACGGCATCCCTACCAGAAGTTATTCTAGACTGAGACTTCCCACAGAAGGTTTCTGTTTTGATAACATGCCGTTTTCCAATGAAAAATATTTTCATCAAAAAGTTCCCCACCCTGTTTGCTCACAGACTGCCAATGTTAACTTGTCTTTCGATTCCCAAGGGACTACAGGATGTGTGTACATAAAAGACAGCCTGACCAGATTGTGGAGAGAGGCACACCCAGCGATGGCTTTGCAGCTCTCCTCAGGATTAAGGCAGCTGCCATTGGCAATGCCACCATCTGTGTGAGGGGATGTGGGACCGGGGATGGACTACATCCCCTAGGAAGTGATGGCTTTACTTCTGTTTACTGGCTTAGGGACCTGTATGTAGCCAGCACCTCACCTGTCTTGGAGGTTAGCACATGCCTCCAAGGCACCCTATACATCAAATAAATAATAGCTGAACTCATGAGACATGGACTGTTTTATCCCAGAACAATACGGTAAACTGCAAGGCACATTTACAATGTCCTGCCTATTTCCACCATCTCTTCTGGGAGACTGAATTTACAGGACATGGAAAGTTGTCCATCCAAAAAACACTCTAGGTCCTCTCAGGAAAATGATACAGAACTCGATACAGCACACTACAATAAAAATCTATGGGTCTGCCAACTCACTGTCCTTAAAGGCAGTCACTATCCTTCTCCTCTCCTAACAAAGATCACTAACACAGAAAAATGTCTTTCAATCTATTGTCATGTTCTGCTTGCTTCTTTTTCTATAGGCAAAGCTCAGCTCTGGAAGCCCAAGCCAGCACTCACTAGCATAACACACAGCTGTGAATATCAGTTCTCCCCAACCGAACGGGCAAGAGCTGTGTTGGTGGATAACTCCATTTTGCAGAACATGCCTCTGGTCAGGACTGTCTCCATCAAGCTGATAGGACAGGCTGTCTTTGCGTCAAAGTGTCTCTACCTGAAGACACAGGGCAGAATTACCTCTTTAAAATTGAGGCTTATAGGCTAAACTTGTCTCTTCCCTCCATTGGTGAGGGAGGCAAACAGACACCTGCGAAAGAAGGTTTGTAAAGCAGAGGTTTGCACAGATGGGATGAGTCAGGAGAGCCTATCTCTGCAGTCACTCAGCAGAGCAGCCCAGATAACAAGCCCAGCTCGGACACCTAACATTCAGACAGCTACGTTCAGGTTAGATACATTTTACCTTTGGCTAATGCTAAACACAGGGCACAGCAGAGGATTCAATTCCAGGCCTTGCTCTGAGCCACAGCCATTCCCTCTGCTGCATTTCCTAGATACATACTACTTATGATGAGCACTACGAGAGAAGACAAATCGAAGGGTTTCCCAACCCTGGGACCATTCCCTGCCAAGATGACAAAAGGAAGCAACGCATGTAATCCTCTGTGTCAGGAGATACTCCAAGGGATGGTCTCTAGGTCAGTCTCTAGTTAGTGCAGGTGTCGTAGGCTACGCTGCCTTGGTCCTACAAAACATACAGTGCTTCATGGTGCACGAGGCCACAGCCCTGATATTCTGGCCAAATCCTTACAGGTTATTTCTTTCCATCCCAGTTGTCTAGTATTTCCACCAGACACAGCAATCTTCACTTCCTTGTTATTATTGTTTTATTTAGTTATGGTCATACTGATACAACTGCCAGGTGCCTTTGCAAAGCTAAAAGCACTGCATTAGGAAGTGGAACGACCTTTTCTAACCCTACTTCAATTCCCACAAGTATTGTGAGGCTAAGATATTTGTTAATATTAGTAAAAAGCTTTGAGTTCCTCAGATGGAATAACTGTCAGGGCAAAAGAGAGTTGTATTATTATGAAGAGGTTCTAGTCCAGTTAGCAAATCGCTTTTTCCATCTGTACAAACAGAACGTGCTGTTGTGTCAGGAAAGTCTGCTGTGCTTTGGAAAAGCTCTAACAGGTTGCCACAGGCATATGAAGATGCTGGGGAACAAAACGTGCCATGCTTACAAACTTATTTTTTATTTTGTGTATTTGGAGGGAGAAAATAAAAAATTAAAAATAGTTCCCAGGATCATATGGCCAGGTTCTCACGCTAAATTCCTTGCGAAACTACACACTATAGGCATTTAATCTCAATTAAAAGATTAATTAAGTTTATCAACAGATAAAAGGAATTACACAAATAGAACATGGTTTCCTAGCAGCTGATCAGCAACCTCCAATTAATCCTTAAACACCATCCTGTAAATAAAAAATAAACTACAGTTCTATAATTCAGCTAGAATTTTCATTCTTCAGTTAAGCTTCCTATAAGACTGGTTTTTACTACTATCCATAACTAATTACTGCAACACAGATCTGGGGGAAATTTTATCTTCTAAAAATTTACTGCAACAAAGATCTGGAGGAAATTTTATGTTTTAAAAATTAATTTCAGGCATAGAAAATGCATTTGTCATCTTAAGAATGATGTGGGTATTGAAATGAAAATTAGTATTAACTGGTGACACCATGTGATGCTGAGAAAGGCATTCTTGATTTAACACTGTGCATGAGAAATGATGCTCCTTGTTCATAAAACTGGATACATCTGAGGCTATTCTGTGTTCAATTTATTGTTTGAATCTGGGACATTTCTACACCAGGTATCAATTCAGATCTTCCGAAGTGCCCCTTTTCCTTGTATCTTAACATACGGATTTGTAACTCACAGAACCGTAGCGATGTCTCACTTTGCTCTAGTGCATGTGAATGTAGCATACTGGGATTGTTTAGTCTGGAGGAGAGGAAGCTGAGGGGAGACATTACTGCTCTCTAGAACTACCTGAAAGGAGGGTGTAGAGAGGTTGGTGTTGGTCTCTTCTCCCAGATAACAAGTGATAGGACAAGAGGGAACAGCCTTAAGTTGCACCAAGGGAGGTTTAGGTTGGATACTAGGAAAAAATTCTTCACTGAAAGAGTTGTCAAGTATTGGAACAGGCTGCCCAGGGAAGTGGTGGAGTCACCATCCCTGGAGGTGTGACTTTTAAATCCTAAAGGATTTCAGTATTCACCATCCCTTTGAAATACTAAAGGACATGTAGATGTGGTACTTGGGGACATGCTTTAGTGGTCAACTTGGCAATGCTGGGTTTATGGTTGGACTAGATGATCATAATGGTCTTTTCCAACCAAACTATTCTATGATTCTATATACACAGAAGTATACTAAAAAGAGGCATGAAAAGCTTCATCATACCCTGATGACAGTTCAGTTTCACTAAACCCCTTGATATCTGTACAGTACAAGGTCTAATGCACATGCTATCTTTTCTTCTTTGGAAGATGAACTGAGCACGAGGAACAAAAAAAATGCAAACAAACCCCATCATTCAGCCATGGGGACTGACAATGCTTTACTGCAAGGCTGTAATAGGTAATTTAACCCCCATGTCTCATTTGTGGCATTATTGGGAATGACAATCCATGTGGGCAGCTGCAGAGCTTCCACCACTCCCTCATTATCCGTATAGTGTAGTGGTTTGTGTATGTTAAAAGCCATATAACTGGTATGTGCATTGCAATAGCACAGAATAGCTCGCTCCCCATCACCTGAGTGCAGGCTGCATTTCCAGAAGTGCTCTTTACCTGCACTGGGACATCTCCCCGGACGCCTGGCACTAGCTAAGCACAGTTTCTGACCCTTGCAGCTGAGGCTGCACTGGCCCAGGAGGCACCTGTGGCTGAAGGAGCAGCCCTGAGCCAGGAAAAGACTGTGCTCTCCTGGGGCTGAGATGAAAGGGGAAGCATCTGTGTGTCCCCTGCCAAAACCACGCTGTCCCCCACCATTGCAGGAGTGCTCGTCCCTGCTGAAATCCTGCCTGGCATGGCAAAAAGCAAAGGCACACGGACAGGATGGAAGCCTTGAGGTGTGGGTGGATCTGTCTACACCCAAGTGCCTGGAGATAATGCTCAGGTGGCACAGAAGCAGCTGCTGTAAGAAACCCATGAGAGATCAGGGAGGCAGCTGTGCTATGGAAATAACAACACCATTAGTGCCCAAAATATCCTATTCAAACAAGAAACTTTCTCTGTGCCCCAAGAGCAAGGGATGCAGAGCGGGAGCTGCCACAAGAAGAGAGGCAGCAGGGCAGGGAGGACAGAGGTGGCATTGCAGCAGGATACATTGAGTGGCACAAAGAGAACCTCGAATTGCTAAATACCCCGGGGAAGCAGGGCAAAGGCAGTGCTCCTGCACGACAGCCTGCTTCTGGGTGGTGTCCCTCTGCGCTCCCCTTCCCCGAGGACCCATGACACCCGGGTCACCCTCCTGCCTTTGGGGGAAGTGAGGGCAGGACTGGGGGAAGATGTTGCCACCTGATGCTCATGCAGCTTCAGCTTCGCAGGGACAAGCGATGCTGGGAGGCAGTGGGGGACAACTGGGCTCATTTCTTTGCCCCATCTCAGGCAGCAGCAGCAGCAACAGGAAATCCAGGAGCTCTGTGAAATGACAGGGAGAGAGAGAGAGAGAGAGTGAAGTCCCTTTGCCTCGGCTAGTGACGTCTCTCCTTCCTCCTTTTTTTTTTTTTTTCCTGTCCCTATAAAGAATCTCGGGCTCGCATCAAACTTCCCAGCGAAAGCAAACCAAACCCAGAGGGGTGGGGGAAAAGGGAGAGAGAAGGACCTAAGGCAGAGCTGGCCATGCCCAAGCCCCGCTGCCTGCCGGCTGCCTGCCCCGGGCGCTGCGGGGTGCCTCTCGGCAGGTAGCCAGGCTGGGGGACCTGGAAGCTCCTCTCATCCTGCCTTGCAAAACTCGCTGAAGTTGAGAAGTTTGTTCTTCCTCCTGATCTCTGCAGCACCTGCACCTCCCTGGATAAATACATCTAAGAGGAGGTTTTTCAGTTCCAGCCACCTTATCCCAAACTCCAGGCAACGGACTGCTGGGAACAGCGACTCACTGACTGGAGGAAACTTTTTGCCAAACTTTTTCTGGTGTTTTGCTTCGCTTTTTAACTCTTTGAGTTACTCTGCAGGAGGGCTAGGAAGCCTTCTCTTTACAGGCAAAGTAACACCTCCCCCCAGGCATCCTACCAATTAGAAAAGCCAGGGGGGAACGAGAAATAAAATTATTGTGGAAAAGGGGGGGGGGAAAGCAAAAAAAAATTGCACTTTGAGAAAAAAAAAAGGAAGAAAGGAAACAAAATCTGCAGCCCAAGGATGAAGCGGTGAATGAAAAGACCAATTTAAGTGGGAACTTCTGCACGCCTCATCCTTCCCCTCCCGCTCCAGCCTGCTGGAAAGAAAACTTGTCCCCGTTTACGGACCTCTCCTCTCGCACCTCACAAAAGACACCAGCGATGGTCCCCAGGCCAAGAGCTGCCTTGGTTGTCTACGCCCTTCAGGGACTGCTCCTGATACAAGGTAAGACCCACTTGCAGGTGGGATTCCCGTTCTCTGTTGCAGTGTCTGGGGGCACGGAGGAGGGTGCATGGAGGGTGCTCCTCAGAGCTCCTGTGGCTCTCCACGCATCTCCCGCTCTGAATGCCCCTTCCCCACTGGCCCAAGAGGCAGGCTAATCCTCATCCCCATAACTACCTACAGAATAGCATCCAGCTTTCCCCCCCTAAAAAAGCAGCCCTTCCACCACAGAAAGCCTTAGTTGGACACCCGGTCCCCCACACCTTGACCTGCACCTGGCATAGGAAGTCCTCAGAGAACTCCCATAACGTGTTCCATCTGGCCGACACGTGCGCGAGCAGCCAGCTGCACGCTGTGTTAAGTTTGAATGTCTGAGGAGTCTGGAAAAGTTACTCATAGAAGGTATATGACTAGAAATCCAGGGTGATATTTTTTTCACAAAGGTCTAAATCACTGCGGAGTTTCATGGATCAGAGGGAGCTAATAACAAGTATTTGGCAGAAGGGAGAAAGTGTGTCTTGCCACAAGCGTTCCTGGATGAAGCAGATCACAGTGCAATGGTTACTGAGGAGGTGGGAGAAAAGCCTGGCTAGAGATGCTATCCCCATTTCAGGGCTGACTTGGGTCCTTATTCACCAGGTGCCTTTCCTAATAATTTTGGTCCTAGTAACTTTAGAATTTGATCCAGATTCACATCAGTGCCAGGCACAGAGAAGGCAAAGAGAAGGTAATATTTGCATCCTGTGACAAAGAAAGGAAGGCAGGCGCATCGCTAACTGTCCCTGTAGGCAAAGGCTGATGATGGATTTGGAAGCAGCTTTATGGATGTCAGACCTTTGTCCCTCGTTAGGAAAAGATAGTATGTTAGCACAGTCTCTGTGTGCCCTAATTAGGCTGGAAGCCAAACTGAAACAGGGCCAGGAAGTCGGAGGATTCTGGATAGCACTGATGTTATTGAGGTATTAACTCCTCAGCCACCTTTCCCTCAAAGTTCATCTCCAGCAGTGAATTCAATGAAACATTCTTTGACCTCCCAAGGCACAAGAGGCACAGATCTATTCTGCAGGCTGTAGGTCAAACCTTCTCTGGGATCTTTGTGGTGAAAATTAGGCAGAGTTGCACTGAAGAGGCTGACTCTTACTCAAATGCAAACAATTTCATCTGCCATGCAGATAGAAGATTTTACAACTGTGAGAGATGCTGGGTACCTGAGGTGCTGAGTGAAGGCAGTGCAGCTGCCCAGCCAAGGGACACCTCCCCGTTCAGGGCTTCCCAGGTGCTCTACTGAATGGAAACTCTCTCAGCTCATGGCAGAGCTTAGTGCGGGAGCCTGAGTGCCCTCTCCTTCTGTGTGAGCAGCTGATTGCAGCCGTGGTTCATTACCTTCTGCATGGTGGCCAAGGCTGCCAAGGTGTGCCGGGGAGGCCAGAAGTGAACCATGGCCATATAGTTCATCCAGACCAAGGGATCATCTTGTGGAGTGAATTCCTAATGTATTTGGTGCTTTCAGTCCTTGTGGGTGTTTAGCAGGGGGAAGAGACCATGCAAGTGTCATCCCAATAATTTCCTGCCTTATTATAAAACACAGCTTCAAAATATTGTATGTGTCTTTAAATTTCCTAAGACGGTTCTACAATATCATTAAATTTCCACTTTCTTTTTGCTTATTACACAGCTTATGTTCAACTCCTTAGAGTACTACTCAGGGTCTTTCTGCTCGAAACTTTTGATGCAGCAATTATTGTGCAGATGCCAACAGCTGGCACGTCTTAGGTACAGAGTGAGTTGGTTAAAAACCAGCCCTTTAAAAAAGAATATCTGCAAAGAATTTTTGACTTTAGCAACACCTGATACCTTGCATGAAAAAAATAGTGTATTTTACCCCTTGACATTATTGTCAAAAAGTTTTTAATATATGAGCAAGCCAAATAACTTTTCAAGTACTGGAATAAACTCAGTAATTTCAGTGATTCAATACTGGAAAACTAACAAGATTTCAGCATAAAAATTAGGTCCCGCCTGATCCCTTTGAAATTAAAGCCAGTTTGAGATGGAAAATTTTTTTTGTTTCATTTTGCAACCTCTTCTACAAATAGCATATACTAGGATGGGCAATTTAGCTTGCTAATATACACATTTCAAATATGCCATGTATCAGTAGCTAAGTCAAAGCTTCAAGAGCACAGACTCATCCTGGTTTGCCGCGTAGGATGCTCACTGTGTACAGCCAGGAACACTGCGGGCTCAGTGGTCACACTTGCAAAGTCAGAGGCATTAAAAATGTGCTTTTGCCTTTCTCTGAGGCAGACAGTGCTGGCAAGTTGAGGATTGGAGAGCTGACAATATGGGCTGTTGATCAGTTCTACTAAACCAAAAATGTGTCTCTTAATTGGTGTTATTCCTAAACATTTGCTTTACTGTGGGAAAATGTTATAAAAAGCAGAGAAGACTTTTTTTTAAGGTTGTGATATATGAGCCTCCTGCCTGAAGCTGCCACATTCAAAACCAACTGGAAATCTCTTTACACAAATTCATCCATTTAAGGCAAGGAAAAAAATGTAAAGTATTTCTGAATATTCCCTGAACTTCTAACAAACAGCATCATGCCCAAAAGAATAGTGAGAATACAAACCAGACTGTTTGTTGAAGGTTTCTGTTCTAAGAACTTACCATGTTTTCTTTAAGAATTAAAAAAATATTTATCTGCATGCATTTCCCCATTGATGTGCTAATACGCATCAATCTAAATAAGAGCAATGAGGTACATTTGAGTTATCTCTTGTCCTTTCATACATTCTTTGAATTGTTCATTTTCTGATGAAGTACTTGTACAAAGCAATGGCTCAATCTACTTCAGTTTGAACTAATTTATCAAGTTGGGCTGATTATGTCATATTTATGTTGCTAGCAGGTTTACGTACAAGGGTAAAAGGTTTCCAGCCACGACAGGAGATTTCTTAGGTACAGTCAGTGGTAGGTGGTCCAGGTTTCTTATAAGTTGGTCTTCCAAAGTGCCAGCATAGTTTGAAAGAGGATGCAAATCTGCCCTATGCTGTATACATTCAGAGATGAAACATGTCCTTTGCTTCCAAAGACATCTGCAAAGTCTATGCAGTAAGGGTCACTTGATCATCAGCAAAGGACACGATGAACAAAGAAGCTTCTTTCAGTTTACATTGCAAAACAGTATTGGGGACAGCAACAGCAACCTGCGTTTTTTAAAACTACACAGGAAATTTCTAGGAGGCAGTGTTTGACTTTCAAAGTGGGTATTAGAAGGACACTGAAGCTTAGCCCTACTGAAGTTCATATGCTTAGTTTGGT
>NW_010302965.1:23029-49277 GCF_000700745.2 Antrostomus carolinensis | reverse complement strand
ATCAGCCTTGCTCCACCTTTCCTTTTTTCTCTAAATCAGCCTGATGTCACTGGAATGGGAATTACAAGTGGAAGTAATTAAAAGATATTTAGAATATCTAAACAACAGCTAAGAACAAAATAGATGTGTCCCTAGTGTTTTCCTTCAGAAACCAGCTCGGATGACTGACGGGATAGGAAAGCTTCTGCATGCCAACGAAGACACCTTCAGGCAAAGCATCTAACTGTATCAGTCACAATGACCGAAAAAAAAAAATTGGCTACCTAAATAAGCTGGTATAATCTGTGTGTAATAGAGAACTGAGCTCCTCACCAAGTTAGGCATTTCTTTTTCTTTTTAAGGCCACAGAGAAAATAATAGAGGCTGCCAAAATCAACCAGCCAAGGTTATTATCTGGAAATGGCATTTAATATAAGCGCATGCTTGAAGCTTGCCCCAGGGAGCAGAACTTAAGCAGCAGAGAGCTTGCAATGCCTCAGAAGCAAGGCAAGATTAGAACAAATCATGTGGAGCAAGATTTTCTGTATGAGAGGTGTGACCTTAGAGACTTGTCCATGAGGCACTTTCTCAAGTGGGGAAGGAGGAAGGTAGAGTCTGCTCTCAGCCTTCCAGTACCTGAAGGGGCTCCAGGAAGGCTGGGGAGGGACTTTGGACAAGGGCAGGGAGTGACAGGACAAGGGGTGATGGCTTGAAACTGGAAGGGGGGAAGATTGAGATGAGATCAGAGGAAGAAATTCTTTGCTGTGAGGGTGGTGAGACACTGGCCCAGGTTGCCCAGAGGAGCTGTGGCTGCTCCTTCCTGGAAGTGTTGAAGGCCAGGTTGGATGAGGCTTTGAGCAACCTGGTCTAGTGGAAGGTGTCCCTGCTGCTGGCAGGGGGGTTGGTCCCCTCCAACCCAAACTGGTCTGTGATTCTATGTGGCTGTGATGAGCAAAACTAATGGCTGCTGTTTTATGCAAATTCATCACTGCCCAAGTGCTCAACACCATTGCGTGGGGAACCCCAGCTCACCTGAAACCAGGTATTAACAGAAATTCAGAACTGAACTAGGCAAATCATGTGACTGCTTCTACAAGCTGATCATATCTCCTGCATTTGCCAATAACTAGAATACAAACCAGGAAAGAATCTCTTGGATCAAGTCCAGTCCCCACTTCACAGAGCTGGATCTGGTGTGATGGTGCTTTTCTTTGCTGTCGCTCAGACAGGGCTTGCAGCACGTGCGGCCATCGCTGGCGTTAGGCTGTATAGACCCGAGTGACTGTCTCAGCTCTGTGCTTTCAAAGGCTTTGGAAATGTAAGCAGTGAATTCACATACTGAGGGCAGCTGAGCCACTGCCCTGTGCAAATGTTCTTAGCTCTTGTATTAGGCTGTTACTAACGATATAATACAACTATGCACTCTGAGTAAGTCTGTGGGCTGCTTCTGAGGCAGTCCAATACCCTCATCTTCAAGTCGCTGGATTAGTCTGTCTTTACAGCACATACTTTTTGTCCTCACTACATCCTACATCCCCCTCCTGCTCCCCCCCCTTTCCTGGATGTCTCCTAAACTCCCCTCAGGGCTCAGGATTCCTTGAATTTTTACATTAGAAAAAGCCAAGAGGAATTTCTCAGCCTTTCCATAACAGGAGTCATCACAGTCTCTCCTCCCTGCACCAAAATGGATTTTGCCTTTAAAATTGTGCCTGCTGCAGAGATTTTGGCAAGCCAAAGTGGGCTTGCCTGAGACCTGCAGCTGAATCTCTTGCCTTCTGCAAGCAGATGCACTAAGTCTTCGTGCTGTACTGAATTTCACAAGAAGCAATTTTTGCAAGCCTTCCTCCCCAATATCTAGAAATGCAGAAGGAGTCACAGCTAGTGCTGGTGTGTGTGTATCCAGTGTTCAGGGCTTTTGTTGTGGCTCTAAGCAGGAAAGCTTTTAGCACTGAGGAGTCCTTGACATTACTGAGCAAGAAGGAAAGAACCTCATCTAACCCTTCAAATGATGAAAGGTTGAACAAGCCCGTTTTCCTTTGTGCCCTGCAGGGAATGGCAAAACCATATGGTCCCCAAGATTTCAAAATTCAGCCAAAAACTAAACTCAAGCCCAGAATGTAAAGGAAATATATGGACCAGCCTTCTATTTTCAGATCACTTGCCTTTGTCTTCTGCATTTCCACATAGGTTTCCTTAGATCTTCCTGTGTTTTTCTGAACTGTGGGAACATGATTGCCACGGAAGTAGAGAGGGGAGTTTTCAGCCCTGCTGGAATTGTTCTTGATTTGAGGGTCAAGGAAGCTTGACCTAGTCATTACCTGTTCCACTTTTTACAAAATCACCACGTATCTGAAACACCTCAGCCAAAATGTTTGCTTCCTTAGAGCCCACAGCTCAGAAATTGCACACCTTGAATTCTTCCGTACAGATACGCTAAGGTCAGTCTGCAGGAAAAGCACCAACCACCATGGGGCTACTTTGCTTATTCCTCTATAGCTGTGAGTAAAATGGGACTGCTCATAAGGATACTCCACACAAATACGCAAAAGCAGCTATTCTGTTAAGATATTCATCTTGTTTGCCGTTAACTCATATCCCATCAACTGAAATCAGTGCTGAATACAATAATTTAGGAGTTAAAGCAATTTCCTCCCTGTCCCCAGAAGCCTGCAGTGGGTGATGTGAGCATGGGCCTTCCCAGAATCCCAGTCCTGATCCTTGATTCCCTCACAGCCACTGAGAAGGGCTCACTTTGGACCTTGGTAGCCATAGGGATCACCCCAAAAGGTGATACCAAGCCTGGACTTTGGCAGCTCTTGGGTTGGGTTGCACAGGGGTGGGTGTTTCAGACCTTTATTGTACCGACGCCTACTACAGTGTTTCTTCCAGGGGTTATAAAACATGTTTTTCCCCTCTGCTGCTTCACTTGCTCTTCCATCTGCCTGAAGCCGGCTCCCCAAGGGGCCATAACACATGCCCACACAGTAGCATTTGGAAGCCCTTCTTGTGGGCAATCCTAATTACAATACGCCTTCATACAGGAAATGGCTGTTGGAAGAGACTGCCCAGAACCCTTAACAGGAACACGCATGGGACTGTGTTTGAAAGGGGGGAAGTAAAGCACTGTGGATTATCAGTTGCAAACCTCAAGGTTTCTGTCTTTCCTTGCAGAAAAATAAATCCCACAGGTGCCGTGTTATCCAGCACGGGGTCACTAGGTACATCCCCCACCTCCACTTAGGGAAGGCTATGCACTCCACTTCACTCCTGAATTAATACAATCATTGCTAATTTTCAAAGATAAGGGAAAAGACTTAATGAGTATCCATCCACTGGTATTACTTTGCTCCTTAACCCATGAGGAATAGCAGAAGAAATAATAATGCAGCACCCAGGTGTGGGGAGAAATGCTTTTCCCAGATCTTGTTCTGGATGTATATGAGGCAAGGAAATTGTATCAGCTCTTGCTGCATGACACAGCAGGACAGAGCTAAACAGCAAATTTGGCTAGTTAAAAGGGTTTTGTACTGTTACAATTAAAGGATGATTCAACTGGATCTAAACAATGATGTCACTCTGAGAACCTTTTAAACACAATTTAAGCTATTACATGGTGTGAAGCAGAGAGAATCGAATCGGCTAACCTTTTGGCCTGCCCCATTTTTTCTCTACAAATGGATGATGTCTGGATTATTCTCATTTCATGTTCGTGCACTTGGGACAAGCTCTGCTCTCAGTTACACAGGTTTAAAGCTGTAGCCTGGCTGAAGACAACAGCCTGTCTTTGAATTTGCCTCTGTGTGCCTGCGAACATTTATTTTATTATGGTTGTTTATACAGTTTGTGGTAGAACCTGAGTAAGAAAAAAAAAAAAGAGAAAAAAAATCTGAGTGATTGAGAGCTGTTTTCTCACTGCGTGCTCTATAACAGTAGAGATTTTAGTGATCTTGCTGGAAAATCCTGATTTGTTTTGGATGTGAAAATTCACTGTGAGAAAGTAAAGTAACTTGCTAACTGTCCTACGAAGGAAAGCCAGTGTGTGGCCCCTGCACCAAGACTGCAGCAACATCCACCTGCGTGAGACAGCACAAAAACTCCTACTGCT
This sequence comes from Antrostomus carolinensis, assembly GCF_000700745.2. Classification (NCBI taxonomy): domain Eukaryota; kingdom Metazoa; phylum Chordata; class Aves; order Caprimulgiformes; family Caprimulgidae; genus Antrostomus; species Antrostomus carolinensis. The sequence goes on along the minus strand of NW_010302965.1, from coordinate 45,193 downwards.
ATTCCTCAACCAGCATACGCTCTCATTTCCCATGTATTTTGGCTTTAAAGATCCCATTCTGCTAAGCCTCCTGGAGGCTCTCATGCTTAAAACAACTTTCCTTCAGTCTTGGCAAATTTGCTATTGAGTAAGGACATAGGAACAGCTAAGCAAGAGAACAGGGTTTGGCCCAATAGGAATTACCAGGGAGAGTAATTAATCCCCAGAACCCTACGTCAGCATGAACAGAGTGGAGCATGCAATGGGGAGGGATTCCCTGGGGCACAACCTGTGGCTGTGATCTCAATGCACTTGGCCCATCTCACTTTGAAAGAACTGTGTGTTTCTCACAGCTCATCATCCCACTCAGTGATGACTTTTCCAAATCTAATGATACCATGGGTTTCTGGGAAAGTAAGGCCCAGTTGTTACCATGAAGCCGCTAATGATCCTGTTAACAGTTTTATTACTTAATCCACTGATACATCAGGTTCTGACTTCATCCAGAAAGGAGATAAACCAAGTCTTCAAATGTGATGTATTTATAGGTTTGGAATTACTTCGGGGTTTCTAGGCTGTGTTTGCATTTGGACTGTTTTCTCATGGCTTTCCCACCAAGTCAAATAAACACAGGTAGCTTCATTCTCTGGGTCAATTTGGGTGATATCACCTGCCCTAATGAAAGAGAAGTGCAGGTCAAAACAAAAGACCCAGTATGAGACAACTCCTGGGATGAAGGATCTGTCTGGGCAAGGTGAATTCAGGAAGACAGCAGGGTATGTTCCCCCCACTTGGCTCCAGACAGTATTGCACACTGCAATCCCCATCTGGAAATGATGTCACTACATTTGAAGGAGGGGGTATACAAGGCTGATTTCTTCTTCTTAGGATTCTGGAGACATGGGATTATTTGGGGCTACTGTCTGATCTATGGACTTTTCAACCAGAAAGACCAGTAGAGTTTGTTATTTATATGCTATGGCTAATATCAGAAGAGCATTGTTAGACTACAAAGAAGAGCTAGAAAGACCCCTAAAATAAATTTGAGGTTTCACAATACAGTAATTGGACTGGGATCTTTACACCAAGGATAAAAATATTTGGTATAAATTAGCCAACTACTTTGCCTTTTTTATTGTTGTCTACTTTGCATTTGAACTGTAATGTTCAAACCTACTTAGTGAAATGCCATTATTAATTTAATTTAATAAATCATGAAGCAGTGTGCCGCCTTCTGGTTACTGATCTCTATTGAATTTAGTGCATAACTGTGGTTGTTATCTTGTTATTAACATTAAATTACTAACTTTCTTTTCCTAATGTACTATCCAGCATGTCCGAGCTGGTATACAATATTGTCTAGGGCAGGCAGCCACAACAGGAACTATGACATCCCGTAAGTCTACAAGTGCAGACTAATGCTCCCCAGAGAAAGGTTCTCCTTTTCCCATCCCAAGAATACGTGCACAATTTGTTTTAAATTCTTCATGACAGTATCTTCAGTTTTCTGGAGAGTTTCTGGCAGAAGGACAAAAGAAGAGGAAAGGAGACAAGTCTTGTCTGGGTATAAATCTCAGTATTCATTTGCCAAACCTGTCCTGCACTTCTGAGGAAAGCAGAGCAGTAAAGCTGAAAATTCTGGGCTCAGAGTGGGCTTAGTGAAAAAGCTAAAACCGAGCTAGTTTTGACTTCCATGGAGTAGAGTTTGCATAGCTGCCATTCAAGGCCATTTGCTCTTCCACTGTACAATGCCACAGTTTCACTGTACTTTAAAACATTAATGTAGACTTTTAAATGCTACAGGGATTTGTGTCTGGCATTGAGCAATCCAACTCTGACATTGTGACTTTCTATGTACCTGTGCCTGGGACGTCCCTCAGTCTGACCACTTGACCTAAAAATTTTGGTTTCAACATCTTCCTGATTTAACTGAAAATTTTATATAAAAACCTTGTTTTCAAGATAGTTTACATTAAAAAGAGAAAAGTGTCTTTCAGAAACATGCAGCTACTGCCTGGGAAAACTGGAACAATCGTTGTAAGAAAAATGACTGGGGAGAATCAGTTTGGCCAGAAATATGAGACACAAAGCTGATAGCATGAATCTCTTACCGGCATAAATCAGATCCATTTGTAAACACAACTAGTTGGTCCAGGGTCTGCAAGCACCCCGGGTAGCTCGCACTGCCTGGGCAGTACTGCAGAATGTCCTTCAGGGACTGGTTTGCTGCATTAAAAAAGCCACTAAATATTTTCTCCTTGTGCAGAGAGGGGATGGAGAGATGTGCATTCAAACAGCAACGGTGCTGTCACTACTCCTCTCCTCAGGTGGCTTCTTCTTCTTTCCTGGGTCACACCTAGTGTGACCACACTTTGACGGTGGAAATCACCTTATCAATGAACGAACCCTTTTCCTGAACAGAAGGCCAAGTGTCATCTTTAATCCAGACTCCAGTGCTTGAAAATCTGTATGAAGGAAATACTGAAGGCTTTACTCTACGATTCTGGGATTGCTATTACAGGTTCTGGACATTTCTGATATAGTGGTTAAACTCTTTCTATGCATTTCTTTTGCATCCTTGGAACAGCAATGATAATTAATATTGACATCGTTAAAGCCATCACCATTATGGTTCAGGATAAACACTTCACCCTGATGACTCAGGTAGTTAATGCTTTGCAGGGTCATTGCTTTGGGCTGCTGATTCTTTAATTCTCAGACTGACCAATATATCTGGTCTCGTTTGGTGTCACCATATGCAGTCTCCTTAAATTTAGAGCTAGGCCAACCAGACTTAAAAAGAGACAGTAAAAGGGGTTAAAGAAAGAGCATCATTAGGAGAGCCCAGAAGAGCCTCAATCCTTTAGTCATCTTTCCTGTTTTAAAATCTTTCTGCTTATCTCAGTTCTGGTCCTGACATCTGTTAGTAGTGAAAGCAAAGTAGCGACACTTGGGTGTGGTGGGATGTAAGGAGGGTTATCTCAGACGCTGATCTTCTTGCAGCGTAGTATACGATAAAGGAATTGAGAGGAATGCTCAGCATACATAGGGCAAAGGTCTCTCTCGCGCTCTTTCATTTACTGGTCGCAGTGATATCCTTTAGTGTGTATTGTACTGCTAGCCTTTGAAAGGCTGCCTTTTTGTTTTGATTCTATATTGTTCTAAGTTAAATAGTAGGAAAAGAGAAATCTCTGCCACCATAACATTCTCTTATAGGTCTATTCATTATAGATCCCGAGAGGAAACTGAGCGTTCCCCTGGACAATGGTCCAATATACAAACGAGCATACATTAACTTTCTGTGGTTGTATAGTTCATTTTGGCTGCATTTCCTTTACATTCTTAGCAACATGAATTCAGGCATAATTTGGTTTGATGTCTTCCTCTGCCTTGAACTGCTGTCTTGTTAAACATACTGCATGTCAAGCAGCCTCTCTGCAGCAGAGGCCTGAAGTGGAAATGCTTCAGACAGAGGTGGTGGTGCACTGAGGGTGCTTTTGGAGTGAACAGGAGGGCCAGGAGCAGAGGAGACCAGGCCAGGTCTGAAGAGTTTCGGCTGAACTGGGGGATGGATGCTGGGGCAGATGCTGGCCAGATGCCATGCTCCAAACAAACAAGGATGTCAGGTGGGTTGGACATAAGTCATGATGTTTAAGTAACTCAACTTTAGTCGCCTGTCCTTTGACGAACATCTTAGGAGAGCTCACTTGGGGCACATCTGCAACGGCTTTGGCAGCTCAAACTCTAGAACCGGGGCTGCATCAGGGTACAATGCAGGAACATCCAGAATCTCTGGATGGGAAACGGCTGATGCAATTACAGCTGAGTTCACTGCACTAATTAGTGTGGATGCTTTGCTCAGGACCACAGCTGAGTTGCTGCATGAACTGCACTCTTCAGTTTGCAGGTACCCACTCAGACCTCTAGTGCTTTGGGCACTTTGGCGTTGCATTCCTTGCTGACACAGTTATGTTTTCTGCTTTTGTGCCTTTGCTCTTCTGTAAATCAGGGAGATTAGCACTTCCCTTCCTCCCCGGAGGGATGGGGCGATAAATGTTTTGAAGTGAAAAAGCAGCTCAGGAACTGCAGTAGATTTATTTCATCTTTCACTTCCATCACCAGAGGAAAAGCCATTTGAAGCTACAGGGATATTAAGGCATTTAAGGCTGTAAGAAGGAGGACTGGAATACTGTGATAGGCTTGGCCTGAACTGTCAGAAATTAATTTCTCCCCTGTTCTCCAGTCAGACTCCTATAGAAACTGGGTTTGGCTGTTGCTCTTTTGCACTCACGTGTCACACTCTCATTTACTTTGCACAGGAACAGAGACAAGCAGATGAAAAAGATTAGAGACTACATCAGTCACTGTTACCTTGCTTTCTGTAAACAGCTTTGCAGCCTCTGAAGAGTGTGACACCTACTTCTGAAATGCTGCCTGTCCCATCCAAAAGGCGTGTCTAACACACCCCTCCCTGCTAATGCTGGCTTGCAGAGCCTGTGTCCACGTCCTGGGTACCACCAGGTGCACGGCAGTGATGCAGAGGGCTACAGTTTTTCTTGAATTTCTTTTAACATGACACCTCCCTCAGCCTGCTGGCCCACACACATGCAGCAGGTTGCTAGTTTCCTCAGAGGAATAATGAAGCGTGCGCAGACACACACACATACTGCATAGGTGCAAATGGATGCAGTGTCACTCCCATCGCAACTATATTCCAAAAAGCCTCTTGTTTTTCATTCTGACTGTGTTTTCTGGCACAGGGAAATTTGCAAAGCTAATTTTCAGCTCCCGTCTAATGGATTCCCCTGCTGAGTGTCTGTTACAGTTAAAGGATTCCAGATTGAGAGTTTGTTCTCCTCTCCCCTGCGCGCATCTACGTTGGAGGTGCTTCTTGGAGAGCTGGTTAATGAGCTTGGAGTGCGACTGAGTGTCTGTGCTGATGTTCAGAAGGAGTTTCCCCTCCTCCTTGGAAGAAGGTAGCCCTCCCACCCTTCTAGTCCATTTGTTTCCTTACTGTTTTCACCCCAGTGGAAATAAGGTAATTACAGGTGTCAGACTGCGCAAGGGAATAATGGATCTATCAAAATTGAGAAGCAAAAGGAGAAATCCCCCTTGGTAGGAGCTCACTTGTTCTGGAACTTGCACACTTTTTGGGAGGAGGGAAGTTGAGCAGCATGTGGCGAGGGTTCAAAATGCACTGATGCACTCCATGTCCTCCTTGTCCCATGTGCTTGCCCCACTGGCCACCCTCAGAGGAGAGGACACTGACATCCACACCAGATATTCACTAGTGCCAACTCCTTCCAGCTCCTGTGGAAACTGAAGAGACCCTTTCCCTGGCTGATCCTGCAGCTCAGCACAGAACTGGGAGCCAATTTACTTGAGCTCTAATTCCTGCCGTGCTGCAGGCTTCCTGTATGACCTTAAGTAAGATACTTATCTTATCTGTCTTCAATTTCCAGCAGTATATAATAGCAATTACTTACCAACCTCACAAACATGTCACAAGGTTAAATCCCTTTGTAAGCCATCTGACAACTAATCTTAGAAATGCAGACTGTTATGATGATGATGATGATGATTGTCATTTTGGCACTGTCCTTTCTCAGCCATGGATGTTTTTCTAGGACATCTGCACCTACCCAAACCTACAGCTAAGGCTTAAGAACAGTTTCCACAAAAGATTTTCTCATTTTTGTGCACAGTATATTGGATCTTCACCCCCAAAGGCCCTGAGAGGGTGGGCACAGCCAAGCGGAAAACCAAGATGAAAGGGACACACGTAGACAAACAAGAGAACCTGTTTCACACATCATCTCTTCTCATATCTGGAGACCAAACCTCTGATGCTTATTTTAATATTTGTTAAGGTTTTGTCATGAGGAAGGGTGGGAGGGAAGAAAGACGAAAAGAGACATTGTTCCTTTTTGAAAAGAGTTTTGTTTTTCCCAAGCAGCTGGCAAAGCAGATCTTTTAAGTATTTACTTTAAGTACACATTTCTGTCTCAAACAGGTACAAAGACATCTTTGCTGGGGCATCTTGGTAGGACAGAAGCCAACAGGACAAAAGGAGCTCAGGTGGGGTCAGTGTTGGACCTGGGCACTGTGTAAATTTAGTATCAGGGTCAGGGTTGGGGTTAGGATTAGGGTTAGGAGAGAAGAGCACAGCCCGAGTATAAGTGGGCTTGCGAAGGGACTGCCAAAGGAATCATGGAATCATAGAATAGAATCAGAGAATCATTAAGGTTGGGATCATCAAGTCCAACCATTGACCCAACACCACCATGCCAACTCAACCATGTCCCTAAGTGCCACATCTACAAGTCTTTTAAATACCTCCAGGGATGGTGACTCCACCAATGCTTGATAACCCTTTCAGTAAAGAAACTTTTCCTAATATCCAATTTAAACTGCCCTTGGCGCAACCTGAGGCCATTTCCTCTTGTCCTAAAGAAGGGAAGAAGGGAGCTGCAAGTCTCTGGGAATGAAATGAGCAGGAGGCAGTGGAGAGAGAAGCCTATAGTGCAGAAAGATACCCCAGGAACCAAAATGTCTCACTGAAGCTCTGTGTGGTGGTTTCTGGAGGCTGAAGGAGGTATCAAGGTGTGCTGGCCATGCCTAGCATGGATGAGGGAGAAGTCTGCCTCACAGAATGACTGGCATAGACACCTCTCAGTGCCAAAACACCAGGGACCGGATGGGTTTATGGGTAACGGTTGTCAGGAATTCTTCAGTTACGCTGGAACAAAGTACGTTTGTGAAGCCAACCCAGAAAGGCTACTGAACACTTAGCACTTAGTCACTGCTTTGGATATACGTAACCGATAATCTGACTCATTTCATGTGTAGTTAACCCATCTGAAAAAAGATCTAATTATTGAAGAGTTACCAAGTTGATCTTTACACCCAGGCTAAGCTAGAATTACAATTGCTTAATCTCTTACTGAGCAGTTTCTCTCACTTAAAAGGCACCAGCATAAATGAGTTTTCCCTGGAATATGCTATTCTGGCATTTTAATTAAGATGAAAATATATAGGTAAAAGAAAATATCTGGGCATTATCAGTTTTCCTGGCTATTTTTCTATTTGTCAGCTGGGGCAATCCATTTGCTATGTGAACTGCAGTGCTAAGGGTATGGTATCTTTGTGCTCAAGAGCAACATATTCCCAAGCATGTTGTCTTTGGCATGGCCAATATTTTATCTGCCAGAGCCAACGTTAATGAAAAATTCCTGAAAAATTCCACATTTCAACACAGCAACACTCTGATGGGAATAACAATCTCTTCTGACCTCGTTCAAAAGCTGACATTGGGCAGGATAGAAAATAGGGAGGTATTCCTGAACCCCCCTACCCAGGACTTTGGGCACTTTGTGCAAAGTTTCAGATGTTTCCCTGTCTTTGTAAGTGCTATCAGCACTGTCAGGTTGTGCACTCCCCATAGTACCTGCATTCAAAATCAGCATTTCTTGGCATAGATGTGCATGCAGTCAGAAACACTGGGTTGGTGAAACTAAGAACTGCCTTCTAACTCTGTTGCACAACAGTCTCACCTCTTTGAAACAGTCAAAGTGATGCAGCAATTTATTGAGAGATAAATTTGAGAGAATTTATATTATAATGAGAACATGCCTGTATAGGAGGGTTTTCCCTTCTGGGGCAATGCTGGTGAAGTCATTGGTCTCTTTGACATGGAGGTAGGAATATTTGTGATCCATTACAGTCAACAGCAGCCTAGATGATTTGTAATACATGGGCTCATCTCCTCAATGCATTGGACAGTTTGGAAAACTAAGGTCAAGCAAAGAAAGCTGTGGAATAAAAGCCCAGTCATGAGTGGCCTTTAATCACTGTCACTGACTGCGAAGTGACAGTGCAGGGAAATGGATGAGAGTAGTTTACTTTGATTTGCATGAATTGAATTCACACAGCTAGCCCTTTCCCTTAGGAGTTCAGAGCATCAGGTACTTTTGTTGTAAGCAGGATAGTGTTAGAGGTTAACTGGCATATGTGCTGTGCCACAATGAAATCCCTGATGTGAACAAGAGAGGAGCCACCCTGAATTTCTCCTTCAGACCCTTCACTTGAGCCTTGCACAGCCAGACCATCCTTCCTGCTCCGCAAAGGCTTCTTGTCAAGGCAGTCCCTATGATGTGGGCAGGACAGGCAAGCCAGAGCTGAGGGTATTGTTGAAGATCCCCCCTCTCTTCCCCCCCTCCCGCTTTTGTCAGAGTCCATGATAGCATCTACCATCAACTGCCTGTCATGCCCTAGAGACAGGAGAGAGCCTGACAGCACACAGATAAGAGCAGGTGCTAATTTGATGCTGTGGTCCAGCACACAGACTGTGTAAGGCTGTGTAAATGCTCCAGTTTCAGCCCCTGGAAGGTCCTCTCTTGTCAAATTCTCTCCTCCTTTGGAGACTTTTAAAATGGCAGTTGCTCCGTCAGAGCACACCATGTTCCTCCTGTGTAGACAAGATCTTTGACGTGTTCATGCTCTGAGCTGCTACCTTTATTTCAGTTTTAAAGGGGATGTAAAGGGAGGGACAGATGCTTGCCAATCACAGACTTGCCTAAATATTTATCTCTGCTAAAAACAGTTTAGTTTCTGGATTTAGCCCAGGGTTGATTCTGATGAGAGACAGCAAACACAATATACATGAATCAGGGACAGCACATCTGGCATTGCCTGTGAGCTGTAGGAATATAAATAAAAGAGCCAGTAAACTCCAGCTGGTGAGTTATTTGTACTGCAACAAGGCTGTCAGCTTTCTAATATCACCACCCAGTGAGAGGAGGGTGCCGTGAATCACTTGGGGCCGCTCTGTGGCCCCCTGTTGGCGTGTGTCTTACTTTTTGCATGAGAGGACTCAAATGCAAATGATCATAAACACTTTCTTGAAAATTATTTGCAAGAGTGCTGAAAAGAGCGGTGGGCCAAGCCAGCAGTGCTGCCAATATTTAGAACATTTCTCCAACACGATGATATTTTATTTTTGGAAGTATCTGATACAAATGTTCTTTTCCTGGAAAGATTCCTTCTTCTGCCTGCCTCCCCTGCCTCCCTCAGACTGCTGGTGCCAATATTTCTGTTGCAACTTCCTTACTCCCAGCCATTTCCTACTATAGATTTCGCTCCCCTCTCCTGGAGCTGATGGTCTAGGTTGCACCCTGCATTGTTCTGCTGGTGTGGAAGGAGACAAATGTCAGTGCCTGATACAGCTGCTTACACAGAGGCACCCAGTGCTGCTCGGATGTCAGTGGGTAACACTATAGGCTTCTAGCTCATGCTATAGAAGCATCACAGAGATGCCCTGTACCTGCCAGCCCTGGGAGGATGTCTTAGATAGAGATGTGAGCCCCTAGTCTTCCTCTTTACAGTGTGAGCAGAACACATGACAGTGCTGCAAGGCCTGAGCACTGGACCCATGTGCATGGGGCCACTTAAGTACATGCCAGGTTTCACTCCTTTCCATCCTCTGATCCAAGGGGAGCACTGCCCTCAGAACTGATAGTGTCCATTAGTGCCTTTTACTCCATCACTCTACAAACTGGTAAGTATGACCTTTAGTTGGGCAAAATTTGGCACGGAAACATGAACAGCCTTGGAGCTGAGGGCTAAAAAACCTGCAATGCCCAAAGAGTCATAGAATCATCAAATAGTTTGGGTTGGAAGGGACCTTTCAGGGCCATCTAGTCCAACCCCCTGCAGTGAGCAGGGACATCTTCAACCAGATCAGGTTGCTCAGAGCCCCGTCCAACCTGACCTTGAATGTTTCCAGGGATGGGGCTTCTACCACCTCTCTGGGCAACCTGGGCCAGTGTTTCACCATCCTCAGTGTAAAAAATTTCTTCCTTACATCTAGTCTAAATCTCCCCTCTTCTAGTTTAACACCATCCCCCCTTGTCCTGTTGCTACAGGCCCTGCTAAAAAGTCTGACTCCCCAACTGAGTCATTTTGATCACTTTAAAAAAAATCATCATGCAGAGCAGCCACGGAGAAACACTTATCACGTTACTTCCCTGATTAGCCCAGGACACCAATTTTAGGCACTGTTAAAACAGTGGAGGTCAAATTTACTATGGAGGGCAAAGACCAGTGATTCATTTTTCCTTATTCTTTATAGTCACTTTTCTCCTTGAAGAACAAAAGGGCCTAAAGTCAGAGAACGTTTGTTCTTGAGTCTTGCCAAAGCTTTTTTTTTTTTTTTAAATAAACCATCATTAAAATCTGGGCCCACTGCCTTGACAAAAGAATATATTTGTGTATACCTAAGAGACGGGAAAGAGACTGTGCACCAGGGCTAGTCACAGATAAAGGAATTCCGGACATTATTCCTTGTGCTCCTAGGGGTTATGACATGGGATTTCCTTTCAAAGTGGTAAATAGCCCTACAGTTGTTGTATGACAGGGTGGGGTGGTCACTGGTTTCTTTAAAATGGGGAGAGACGAAAGCACATTATGAGAAGAAAGACAGGCTGGATACCTGTGCACAATGAACCCTTGTGAATGGGGACTAGGGGTGCAAATTCACCCCCACCCAAATTACCAGCTCAAAGCTTTGCCCTCATAAGCTTCCCATGGTTTAGAGGTGCTACCAGCTGACATCTGCTCTTCAAAGAATAGCTCGTGTCACAGGAAAATAGATTTAACTCTTAAGAGGGAGTGAAAATCTTAGGGCTTGTCAGCACCTTAATCATTCCTCCTAGATCTGTGGGAGATAGATGGAATTTGTGGGGAAACGGGTTTATCCTGGGCTGACTCCTGATGTTTCCTGCCTTCTCTCAAAGCCAGAGAGCCCCTGCTGCACACTGTGGGACACTGATGGCCCATCCTGGCCTGGTATGGAAACAGAGAAGGTGGTAAGGGTGGGATACCAGAGCTGGGAGCTTCAGGATGAGCCTCACCATGTTTTGGAACATAAATCAGACAGTCGAGGTCTTTTATAACTGAAAGCACCTTTCTCTCTTTTGCTGAATCCCACACAGGATTGGGGTGAGCAGTCTTCTCTTTTAAGAAAACAGAAGAGCTAAAGCTGCAGATTTTATCCTGTTTGCATTTTAAACAGAAAAACATTCAACTTTGTACTTAGATTATTTTTTCTGTTGGAGTTTGCACTGAGGACTCACCAAAGTGCTCTGGTTTTGCAGTGAAGGGGGAAGTCGGAAGGGGGGAGAAATGTGAATCGCTTGATGAGAGAGAAAAAGAACATCAAGCTGATTTTATATTTGGACCTGAATACAAAACGATTTCCTTTCCTCCCTCTTCCTGTGGCTGTCCTGGAGGGTCAGCAAAGATTGCAGATCCTAAACCTCACAGTTAAAGCAGGGCTTAATAAGAAGAGGAAAGAAGATTTCCATGTTTCTATTCTCCAGGTCCTCAGGAGAAATAAATAACTGTATGGCTGGCCTAAGGAACAACAAAGACAGCTAAATGAATCATAGAGAGAGAATTACTCATACATACACATTTTCAACCCGTAAACAGGTCATGCTCAGCATTGTTAACTAGCAAGCATGCCAGGCTGTGCAGTCCACACTGCTGCTCGTGTGTGTTTGAGGAGATCAGGAGAAATCGGTTGGTGCACCGCAGTCAAACTGATGTGAATCAGGCCCTGGGATTGCACTGAAACATTAGCGCTTGTACTGTGCAGGTATGAGGCTCTGTGGCACTCACACATCAGCAGAGCACCATTACACTTGTATGAATCGGATCACGTTTGATATCCTGGTCCAATCACACTAAATCTCTTCAGATTAACTATATTTTCATGGCCAAAAGCCAAACAAACAAAACTCTCTGAAAAATAAACAGAAAACCCTTTTAGAAGGATTTTTAAAAAGCTAAACAGATCTAGTACTTGATTTAGGGACTTGTAATTTTAAAATAGCTCAAATAAATTAAGAATACCATAACTGACCTGCTGTCCTTCATCCCCATGGCGCTGTGAGCACATGACAGTTTCTGTTTCCTCGCAGTGGAAACTACCCTTGAATTATGGTGCCACTGTGTGGCAACTGCCCAGTGTCATGATCTCTATCTTGGACTGCAAGGTGGAGTCAACCTTGGGGCTCAGAGGAGGATTCCCACTGGACAGATGTTCCTATCAACACAACAGCTCTTGTGAACAAGGTCTGAAGGATTGGTGCTTGGCATACAGCTCTTTTTACTCTCAAACAACGTTTATTTTTTCTCTCAAAGCTGTTTACATCCTGTGATCTTGCACTAAAGCCGAAATGAAATGCCTCACGATTTTCCTAAATACTATCTTTATTCTTATGGCTCCTGTATGAACCACTGCTATGCAGTTAATGCTGTGCAGTTGCTTCCACCCTAAGACCTTTTAGCCAAGGATTTACAATTTGGCATCTGAGGTCTCAGCCTGAAAATTCATCTTTGTTTTTGTACTCTCCCCAAGAGTCTGTTTTAAATTGATATAAACATTTCAATAGCTTAAGAGTGCAACAAAATGGTCAGCCTCCCTTTCCAGCTGGAAAACAAACATGTTTCTTTGAGTTAAACTACTGCACAGCATTGGCTGGACTAAGTGGTGGCTGGTCTCATCTTGGCTTGGTCATGCAGATCCAGGCATCTGTGTAACCTTATGGCACATCCAGGGAAAAAAAAAACAACAAAAAAACCCAAAACCAACCAACCAAACAAAAACCACCTTTAGTTTACGGTGCAATACTTGCTTTTTCAATGTATCTGTTTCTCTGTAGTGGGCATTGCTTCCCCCTCTTCCCCTGATACAAATCATGAACAAATACCACCACATTCAGCAAGAGGCTCTAGAAACATGTTGATTTTCTTCAGCATGTGGAGAAATCCCTCAGTAACATAGTTCACATCTGCCAGACCAAAATTCATATGCTGTACTAAAAATTTTACTGACTAATCGAGACAAGAAGGAACAGACCTCTGAAAGAAGCAAGTAAGGACCCCAGCAAATGCTTGCTCTACCTTGAGAAGCTGTTTGCTTATTCTGCAGTGTCTCAGATCTGGATTTCATTACTGCAATTAGTTCTCTGAAATCTTAGTGCAGCAAATCAAGACTGTATGTGTGGATTCAGTATGGGAAGGAACCTTATTAACTGCCTGTGTGCATTTGCATTATACTTTCATCTCCCGCCCTGGTACTTTTCTTCTCCTGAATGGTGATATTTTTCTTTCTTGGTGACACACATTTTCACTTTGCTTTCATTTAGTGCTCACTTAACTTCCATGATTTCTTTTTCTCTTAGTCATTTTCATATAGTTCTGTATTTCTTACCAGGGCTTCTGACTCTCTGCAAGAGGTAGTCAGGAGAGAGCTCCAAAGACAGGAGCTGCTTTCCTCATTTAATTACTTTTCGAGTCACATTTGTTGATTTTGTTAACTATCCAGCACAACAACTAATTTTATTGTTCAAAGGGCAACTGCATGTTTTGTCTGCCTACAAGAACTGCAATGAACTCTTGAGCTGAAGAGGTGAGATTTTTAGGAAAAAAAAAAAAAAAGAGTGGTGTGTTTGTTTCTGCTCTGTTTGAAATCAACAGTAAAAGAAGAATCAGTCAGGGGTTTTATAACAAAACAACTTTTCACTAGAAAACTACACTGTGGCAAAATTCTGTGTAGAAAGTGGCTGGGTTAGATGCAATTTTCCAGGAAAGGTTCTCCAGCCAGGATGGTGTTTCTGGTCACAACCCAACAATGCCATGACGCTGTCATTGAGATACATGTGTAGGATGCTGGAGACACCACGTTCCTTGATGGAATCAAGCCTCTGGATCTGTGTCTCCCACTACCGAGGGCTGCCCTAAATATCTGGCTATTTTTAGATTAGTCTTTTTTCTGTTGCTGCTTTTCATAATAAGAAAAACCTTTGAAGGATTTGTGTTTTATCCCTCTGCACAACAGGAATTAAAATAAATAAACAGATCTTAAATATTCAGACATGAAGAGGGAAGAATTTCCTGCCCAGCTTTTGCTAAGCAGTGTAGGTGGCTTTAATGCAAACCGGGTTTGCTCCTGGCTACCTGGCAATGTTTTATTTTCTTGGAAGTGACTGTGGTTAAAGCACCTTTAAAAGCAGGATCCCACAAAGCCAATCTGATGTTTCCAAGGTCACTGTGCAATCATCTCCCCCATGCCATAGTTTTTCCAGATTACAAATTGATCTGCTGCAACCTAACCAACCTGTCAGAGAAGGAATTGCTCTAGCTAAGGGGCTGCAGCAGCACGGAGGACATGGCCAGCACCAGGGCAGCAAGGTGAAGGAGTCCTTTAAGTGTCTGACCCCCCACAAAGCCCCTCAAAATCAACCCAAAAGGTAAGTTCTGGCACTAAAGATGCAAGTTTAGCTCTGGGCATCACACCTGGTGTATCACCCACCTGCTGCCCCTCCTCTGGGCTTGCGGGAGGCTGTGCTCAGACACCAGCAACTGCTTTTCCTCTGAACCTTCGCAGGTCAAGTGAGCAAATCTGGAGACCTGTGGGGGACAGAAGAAGGGACTTTTGTCAACAGGCATCCATGCTATGTAGACTTGATAAATATGTGCAGTGCTAATTCGAAGCAGATTCCTGCTTTGCCACAAGCAGAATTCCTCCAAACCCTGCCATCAAAAACATTATGTCACAGCTGCAGAGAAGCCTAACAAACAGGGGAGAAGTTGGGGTCATGTCAGGGTAACAGTGTGGTGGAGGCTGTAAGGAAGTGATTGAAGCCCTGTTCCACGGCCTGGTGGAGTTTGTCATTAAGAAGGATTTCACAAATGATTTGCAGCCAATTCCCTGGGTCCGATTGGTACTTTCCAGTTTAACGCAAACCAGTAAGGAAACCAGCTTCCAGACCTAGTTAGGCCAAGCTACTCAGGGAGGTTGCAGGCAAGAGATAACATAACATTGCCTGGGGCTGTGGAAATGTAACCGAAACTGGGACTGGTTTTTAAGGAGATTGTTAAGTTCTCTCTCCCATCTCCAGCAAACAGCTTTTATCTCGTCTCCCAAAATAGCAACCTCCCACCCTTCGAAACAAACAAAAAAACAGAAAAGAAGAAAAAAAAAGGAAAACCTCTTGAGACAGGCACACAAAGCTGACAGAAGTAGAACACAGAGCTGATCGAAAACAGATTCCAGCATCAAGTCCAAAGTTGGTTTCAGCCCATTTCTTCTTAATGGGTAAAATTAAGAAATTGAGAAAACAAAGTAATCATCCACCAAGCAGATTTTACTGACACTAAGCATTTGCCTGCTCCTGACACATATGATCCCTGCGATTTGATCACATCCGTCTCTTGTTCAGTGTGGCATATCAACTGAGTTGATCTCGGGAAGCTCTGGCTCATTTGCTTCTGGATTTACAGCTCAAGGAAAAATGATAAAACAATGCTTAACTGGGGTGGGCTTTTGTTCTGCTTCGCTCTGACCATCCACCTTCCCTCTTCTGATTTCAATTTCATCCCTCCGGCCTTCTCCTGGCCTGCTCCTTCTGCAGGTCAGTGATTCATCACACAGGGGGACACAGATGTTCTTTACAAAGAAGTGTTTCCATGTGAGTTGATATTTTTTTCCTAGAAAAGAGGGCTGGGTGATGGGGAGAAGGAATTCATGACTAGGCAAAAGGTCTGAGAATACACATTGCCCAGTGTCCACTGGAGTTTGTGGGATGATGCCTACAGACCAGCCCTCAGGGAGCAGGGCTGACTGCTGGCTTGCACTGGCAAGGCTCCAGGCAGAAAACTTTGCAGCTCAGGGCCTGAGAAAAGAGGTGGTGTCTCTGAGCAGCTCATCCATACGCATTTGGTGGTCAGTGGGCAGTCGTCTTGCTTGATGGCAAAACTAGGATTTAGCTACGGAGCATGGTCAGAGGTTGTTTTGCAAGCTTCCCTCTTATCATTCAGTAGAACCTCCTCCAAATTCCTCCGTCAGCTCTTGCATTTCTTAGAAAACAGCCACAGTCCTCTTCTGAGGTCTGGTTTATGGACCCTTTTGAGTCCAAAGCTGAGAATCCCCACTCTGCCTTTGAATGTCAGCACTGCTGAGGTAGCACCAAAGAAGTTTGGAAAGGGAAGAGGCCTGTACAGGTCAGGCCCTGGTAGGCCACCTCAGCAGAACATCATGGCCCTAATACTGCCTAAATGATGCAGCTGAAACTCTTAAAGATTACTTCATGTAGGTCACCAGCAGATGTTTTCTGAAGGACATCTCCTAGTGCTTTATCTCATATAATTTTAAATATTCCTAAAGATAGGGCTCACATCACTGCTTCCTTTGGGAGATGAGTTACACAGGCTGATGGAACTCAACCTTGGGAACATTTTCTTTTCTCTCCCTAGACTCTTACCAGTTGCAAGAGAAAAAGTAGATAAATAGCTGCCCACGGTATTGGATCTCTCATGATTCCAACCTCTCCAACTGACAAAAAAATTATTATTGTAGCATCTAAAGGCCCTGTTACAGTGTTTGTACAAGAAAGTACTATCAAATCTATCAAAAGGGCTCTTGGTTTTCACATTAAATGATGTGGCAACTAACTAGATAAGCATCAAAAGGGATGTGGGTTTAAACCATACTGATATTTTGCTTGAGATATGGAAAACTAGCAGAACACTCATACAGCGTTGAGGCAGAATTGTCTATATAAGCATCCTTGACACCTGAGATGTCAAAGTCAAGCAACAAAACTGAGATCTGGTTGCATGTATTTAGTATCTTAACTGTTCCCCTTCCTTAAGTCTGGGCTACTGATCCTTGACTGAACATCAAAGAACACAGAGAAAATGATACTCTGAAACAGTAACTTGCTACACGCAAGTAAACTCATGCTTTCTTAAACACTCTGTGGCACTGAAATCTTTCTTCAGGGGATGTGAGCCACCAGCTTAGATGCAGGAACAAGTTTCCTTATTCTTTGGCTTGCAAGCCACTGAGCAGGTTTCCTTACTGAACTCTGTATGCATCGAAGGCCCAAGCCAGTGTGTTTAGGAATGTGTCTGTCTCATCTCATTCACCAAAAGAAATGAAGGGCTGTGTTAGTTCCTCTCTTAAGCCCCATCCAGCTCTACTGACCCAGATCACTGCAAACATATAATTTCTGTGTACAAAGATTTCCAGAAAGAAAGACAGGACCCAGAGTGGATGCACATGGCATATCCTGATGTTCCCATCAGTTAAAACATCTTTTTTCAGCGCTTATAAAGGTCATTCAGTGCTTGTACAGTGCTTGAGAATATGGTACAGCTGGTTTGGGGGTTTTCCCAACAGTCACATGAGCAAGTGGTTAATGAACAAGAAGAAAGACTTGGGAGTCACCAATTTAGTCTGCAGATGATAGAGGAGGGATGTGAGTGAGCATCCTTCTCTCATTTGGTACATAAAGGCAGATGCTGAATGCTGGCAGAGACCAAGCAATGCTTTCAAAGAAACATACTTCTTGCTAAATCAGAATTTCAGGGATTTCATAACCTCTCTCTCTTTTTTCAGTGGTTATTTTAATGTCCCTCTAGAGTATCCATCCTATACTTTTCCAAAGTCTTTTACTTAGGATGAATTATCATCATATTTTATTGTTAAAGGAGTAAGCTGACATAAAGAACAATAATTGGTTGAGTAGTTTGAAGTACTGTGTTGCTTGTTAATAGTACCCTATGTTACATGCAAAATTCCTCTGTTAATGTTATGTTCTGGCTAAGAACTTAAATAGCCAGGCTAGGTGAATTTCAAAGTTATCACTGCTCAACAGCTAGGTAAATGTATGTATATATATGTGGCAAGTGGGATTGTATTTTGGACTCATGCTGGCCAGTGCTTTCATTTGTGTGGTATGGCCAAGTGAAATTTAATTTACCAACCTCTTTAACGTGAGGAACTTTCATTTTTATCTGTTTGCTTTTAATTTATGTGAGTGTTATTTTCCAAGCCCCCGTGGTTCCAAAGCTCTCCTTCAGAAACAAGTCTGACAGCTCTAAATTATTATTGAAAGTTTCATGATTTTCCTTTAAAGATGAAGGGGACTAGATTACATCTATGGCTCTAGCAGTATGCTCTGGCTGCTTGTACAACCAGATACCAGAAAAGATTTTCAACACGTGTGAAACCAGCATTATTTTATTGAATTCTGGCAAAAAAAAATCATTTCACTACTGATGGTCGCTCCTGATAGCAACTTTTATGGAAACCTAAAGGAAATCTCTCCTTAATATTTGATGTTGGCAGTTTTAAGTGTGACCTCTGCTGGCAATCGGGATGAATAATAAACCAATGCATGTGTGGGTCACTGCATTGCCTCCTAAACACTGAACCAAAGGCAACTTCTTGCCTTCAGAAAAATAAACCCCAAGGCGTTCTCCCTGTATCCTGCCTTGTGAACAGACTGACCTGCATGCAGCTTTAATGTTCTCTTGGTGCACCATGTTCCCTCCACAGGAAGGGTCACCATAGTATAGGAAGCACATGTCCATTTCCAGTCTGCCAAGATGTGTGCAGTAATACTGTGATTAACAAGTAAAAAAAAAAATAAATTACCATTTAAAATAATAATAAAAATTTAAATAAATTACACAGAAAATATATATTTTTTTTAATCTGATGGCTATTGTCACTTCAACTGAAAATTATGAGAAAGGTATAAAACTGCACAGAAGACCTATTGAAAACTTTTCTCCTACTACCCTAACATTAGAAGGCCATTCTCCTTAATGAAATATCCAGCCTGAAGAGCTTTCCTCTTATCCTGAGTACAGGAAGCCCCTTTATTCCAGGTTACAAGTCCAGTATAGATGTGGAAACTGGGTAGGAATGAGAGAGAAATCACGCTTGCATCAGAAGAGCTTTACTACTTGTTTTTTCAGGAGAGGTCCTGGCTCGTATCGAGACAGATTTCAATAGTGACTGATTCTTTCTGTGCATATGAGCAGGCTGGGGAATAGTTCTTGGAACAGAGTCAGTACAACAACTGCTTTCATTATTTGCAGCTGTACAAAACAAATAAGTTTGAAAGAAATAGAGACAGGTGCCAAATTCAATCCCATTGATGTGTGAGTGAACACAGTGTTTAGTGCTGCGCTGTGACACACATGAAGTCCATGAATTACTGCTGTTGACTTTTCAGCCTTACACGTCACCTCTGATAAATGAGCTAATCTGCTGATAGCTACTCAAAATAATAAAGTAATTTAGTTAAAAGAGCTTTAAAACATTCCTTCCTTAGCATCTGAAACTTTCTAAGTAACTACTCACCGCATACAAATTACCCTGCGTAGAGCAATTCTGATTAGATTAAAGGAAACTGAATGTAGGGTTTTGACAAGCTGGAATCATAATTTGATCCAGGGTTTACTGTCTGTAGCTACGAGGAACTGTTGGGCTGAGATGCAATAAAAATATCCAGCTATCTATCCATCAATACACAAATATGCTCGCAGGAGTTCACCTGTGGTGACAATTCTGAGTTGACACAGGGACACAGGGAAGCCTGGAAAGGACCCAGCAGAGGCAGATCTAGACAGCCTTCTACCTTCCCATTGTCCTACCCAATGCTCTGGAGAAAAGGAAGAAATCTTGGCTAGATTCACTTATATTAGATACAATAAATGCTATATTATATCTGAAGAATGAGTAGTAGTAAGTCCTCATTTGTTGAGTTGTCTGGAAGGAGGTGAAGGGCAGGCAGAACACGTGCTGTGGTGGACTGCAGTTGAGAGTGGAGGGTGAACCCTGGGGCCAAAGCCAACAGCAGAGAGGTATGGCAGGCTCTTGCAGGGGCTGCTCCCCATGGTGGTCCATCCTAGAGACCAACATGGGCCCTTGTTCCTCCTCTCACTCACAGCCTTGTCTGAAGAATGTGCCCTCTCAAGATGGTCAAGTCAAGGAAGAATGAAAGCTATGTCTGGAGCTCCTATGAAGTAATGTTGTCTGGGAATCACTGCAAACACTTGCATCTGCAACCCTAAAGCTTTTCTCAGGAGACGACGTTGGGGAAGAGGGAAAGACAGTTCCATACCTCACATTTTTTGGTATTTTTTTCCACTGAAGTCTTTAGCACATAGCATGTTCTCTTTTTTGTGTGTGCCTCATTCCCACTGGGTCTGCATATTTGCTAATCATGGAGATGTGCCAAGTCTTCTCTTTCCCAGAGGAATTGCCATAATTTGGATCAAGAAATAACAACATTCCCAGCCCTTTTTCCACTGACACAAGATTACTGCATTTCCTAAATACTTTAAACTGCGCTTGAGCGCATGGCAGATGATTGCAGATGTTGCCACCTCCTTTCCCAGATTTCATGTTTATTTTATGGCTGTAGATCCAAGTTCTCGACTTGTCATCCAGTTACAAAGAAAGGACGTGTCCCCTCGCTACATAACTCAACATAAGCAAAGGGAGGTGATATCTCTGTCATTCTTCAGGACTCTACACTCCACAGTGTCAGAGGGAAAACAATGGCTCTGATTAATGAGCTGCTGCCACCAAAGACCAAACAATTTTGACCTAGAGTTACTTTCTGTGACCTCTTTCCATAAATCTGCAACTGATAGAGCGATCCATACCATGGATAGCCACGAAAGCCCATGGCACTGTACGATCAGGGAGTTGCCTTTGAGCAGGTGTAGTCCAACTCCAAAGGTTATGTTTTGATTACAGAAAAACAGAGAAAAGCTCCTGTTAATTGACACTGGGGTTTTTAAGCGTCAGCACGCAAAGCAATAAGGTGGCCTTGCTGAAGCATTTCTGCTGATTACAGAAGGAAACCAGAGTGACCCTGTGCCACTCCAGCAGGAAATGCTGATGCATCTATGGGTGAGGAAAAGCCTTGTAGGAACAAATCCCAAGAGCAAGGCCAATGTCTTATCTTATCTTTAAACACTTGCTCTACTTAGCAGTTGTTTTCACCCTGCAATTGTTGATGTCTCCTCTGCTTGAGACTAATGATTTAATTTTTTGTTGTTGTCACGAGGAATATTTACACCCAAAGGACTATCTTTGGCTGAGCTACACAAAACTTCTGTTTGTGGCAGGGAGAGAAGAAGAATGGGTGTGAACTACTCCCCTTTTTCATGAGTCAGCTAAACAAATACTAGCTCCTCTGGCTTGGAAAATCAAGGAAAACATTAAGCCTGTCGCTTTGCCAGCAGATACTCTTGAGTTAACACTAGTAATCAAATACCCTGAAAGACTCTTAGCCCATCTCTCCTGATGAGTTTGTGATTGCTAATTTAACTTTGGATTAAATTCCACAGCTTCTGTAGAAATGGAAGCTCTCTGGCTTTGGCCTACAGGTTTGCTAGTTCTGTGCACACACACACAGCACTTCTGTTGCAGGACCACTCTGGGGGATTCCTGGTTATTTCTAGGTGGAAAACAACAGGGAGATCTGCTACTTGTAACCATTCCCCTTAAACAAAGAAAAGAGACAATCTTTAAAAGTTACTGAACCATTTTCCTTAAAAATAATTCTGCTTGAATAGCAGCAGTGCAGGCAAGGGAGACAATTTCAGCAAAAAGTACTGATGGGTACTCAAGGGACCTTGGGGCCCACTGTATGTGGGCTCTATGCTCGTTGCTTTTCTCTCCAAGATGATGTGTTTGGCTTGCAAGAGCCAGCAGAGAGGAGCATGACCCCGGGTGCTTTAGCACCCTGGAAGTGGTCTCCAGGTGAACTCTGTGCTCTGCTTGTGCCCCTCTCCCTGGGCTTGGCTGGGGGGAATGGCACTTGCAGCATCCAGCAGTCCCATGGGTGGGTTTCCCAGCCGGCAGGAAAGAGGGTGGGTTGATCAATGGTCAAGTGAGGGTGAGGTCCTGGTCCCTGGGCAGCGGCGTGGAGAAGCAAGGTGGACACAGAGCATGAGCTGTACTTTCCTCGTGGATCTGCAGCCTGTTTCCCATGCACTTTCCAAGGACAGGCTTTTCAGGGAGATGATTTTTTCCCATTACAGTAAAGCCTGCTTCTTGGGTCCATTAATCACCTGCTTTCTTTGTGTTTCACCCTGCAATTGTGAGAGTTGTCACATGTCTATGGTTTGGATTCCTCAGCAAAGGTGGTAGAGCTGACTTATTCAGTTTGCCTCCTGCTTTTTGGTAGTTTTTCTTGATTTTGCAATTATCTTGGAAGTATCATGTAACTGAGATATCCAGTCTGGGGATGTGGCGAATAGCTTGTCTACCAGCCTCCAGCACATGGAGCACTTGTTAAACTGGCATTC
>NW_010302965.1:20122-22954 GCF_000700745.2 Antrostomus carolinensis | reverse complement strand
CAGCAGGGAATAGACCAGTAACCTACAGGGGTTTGGCCTTATCAGCACCTAATGAGAAAGTCACAGCCTCCCTACATTAAGCACTGTGCAGATGCATAGGAAAAAACGAAGGGTTTAAATCTTTACAGACGATAAATTATTATCCTCAATATACACATGGAGAATTGAGGCTTAGGAGAGCAAATAACCTGATCAAAACCAACTCCCTGAACAAATCAGGAGAGAAATGAAATGGGAGAGAGACCATCAAACCACATTAGATCTAGATCTCGGGTAAGTTAACCTCTAACAAACCTTTCTGACCGCCACATTCCCCATCTGCAGCCCATCATGGGGGCCTCTGTACTGACTTGGTACCCATCAGGTGGCCTGACACAGAACTCCCTAACCTGCAGAAAAGAAGAAAATTGAGAGGTCTGCTCCTAACTCACAGCCAAGATCTTCACCACAAGAGCATCCACCCCTTTTTCTTTGCTGGGAAAAATGCATGAGCCTAGCAGAATCAAAAATTGGATGTCCTTCTCCCACTCAAATTCACAATCAAAAGGGAGGGAGGCGGGTCTTTAGTTACTTGCTACTGTCTTTTAAGCCTTTAAAATAACAGAAAATTACTCATTTATAACAAGCGAAAGCTGATTCCAGGAGCTGAAGACTTAATAAACACACTGAGTATTGCAAGGCTTATGACACAATAATGCTGGCAGTATTGTTGTGTCTTCTCTTTTCATAGGGGGTAACCCAATGAAATCCTAAAATTATTACAGGCCACTGGTTTAAACACACACAGCTTTTCAACGAATCCTTGAGCTTTCTAATTCCAGAGAAAATAGGATTTCCTTAGGGATATAGTCATGAAAATACTCTTTTAAAATGGTTACCTGCTCATTTTTCAGATGTGCTCACACTGTGTGTGTTTGATGAGGGTCCCTGACATCTCAGAGGGAAGCACGTTGTCTCTCCTTCATCTCATTTACCCCTGCAGACACAAAGTTGTTTGGAGAGACTGAGCTTCACTGGTTTTTTCCCTGGCAGGCAGCATAGGTAACAGCTCATCACCTGAACGATCCATATTATTGGTGATCACCTTATTACTGGTGACCAGGGCCATGCACGCTGTTTGTACAGCCCTCATTGATTCCAGAGTGTTCTCAGAGCACAGATTATGCTCCCGATCCAGGCTCTGACTCAGAAATGCTTTCAGGTGAGCATGGCTTACAAAAGTATCCCCAATCTATTGCCAGCAATGAACAAACCAGTTTTTAAATGCTGTGTATATGCCTCTCCGTTTCCTCCACTAAAATCAGCTCTCAAACTCTGACTTGCAGTCCTTCCTAATGGGACCTGATGTGTCCTAGAGCCCAGACCTGTGCACAAGAGTGAATTTGCACACATGAATAACCCCTGGAGTTCAATCATGTGCAAAAAGCTATTTGTGTGCCCAAGTCCTTGTGGAATCAAGAGTCTTAGTCTAACCTGCTTCATTTAGTTGTCAACACAGTGGTCTCTGCTTTGCCTAGCAATTATTTCTTTGTCATCTGATGCAGAGGTTAGGTGCTCTTTGATACTGTTCTTTCAGCTTTCCCCTCCTCTGTGTGCTGCAGTGCCCAAAAGGGATGTGTGGATCTCTTAATCAGATATCACATTGACGTTAGCTGTCAGTATGTATGATACCTAGATATGCTCAATCTTGCAAGCATTTGTGAGTGCTCTTTTGGGGACAGCTACTAGGTAGTTACAGTGCCGAGAGGAGGCTTGAAGGAAGGCTGTTACAATAAGAAACAGAGATTAAAAATAGTTTTTATCTATACTCACTGATTGCCCTAGCACAAACAATCAGGTTTAGCGTGGGCGTGATCTCCCTCAGCCAAGTGAGATACGAGTTAGAAATCATCTGACAGAGAGGTGAGGGAGGTCACACTTTACCCTCTGCCTGGGGATCCTCCCGTGTTTAATGCTGGCTGTGCTGCAAAATTAGATTATCCTAGAAAAACAGTTTCCAATATACTATTCTTCCCTGGACAATGTATCAGTCAACCTTTCACATTTCACTGCCAAGGATTTGTGTGGTTGTGGTGTGTTTGTGTTTGGATTTTCCCCATCAAGAGCAAAATATTAAAGTATAAATTGAAGGTTAAGAATAAACTCTTTTGAATTAGATGTGGTGCAATAAAGCTCCAGACAGAATCATAGCATCATAGAATCACAGAATGGCTTGGCACCTTTAAAGGCCTCTCCTGACTTGGGGCTCTTTCTAGGGGCTATCTTTAGCCTGGTGACACTACACACTTGAGTCTTGCTGCAGCCAACTTGTGTTGGCAACAAGTAATTGAGAGCAGGAACCTAACATCAGATGTAATATGTCCCTTCCCAGGAGAAGCCTGTCCCTCTTCCTTCGTTTACAGAGAGGATGTTGTGCTTAGAGCTATTTGTAGCTCTGCAGGAGGTAACAGGCTCTCTGCTAATTCTGTAGTATTATCACTTGAGCATCTTATTCCAAACCATGCCAGAGGATCCAAGGAAGGATGCTGCACAAGGTTCCTCACCCCAACCAGGCAGCAGTGTTAGCTTCATAAAGAAAATGGCAGGGACAGCCACAGCACCGATGCTGTTTCCTGGGCCTTTAGACATCATTCTGCAGAGCAGAGCCTGCCAAGCTGTTTGTTCCTCTGCAGAGCTTTGCTATGGTCATGACACGGTTGGTGTTGAGTACTTGTTTTTAATTTTATGACCCTTGTAGCCCTAGAGCAGGACCAACATTAGTTAACAGAGAAGAGGACAATGTTATTTTAGGTCTGGACGTTGTGATTTGCACTGTGCAATCAGCACACTAGC
>NW_010302965.1:0-20085 GCF_000700745.2 Antrostomus carolinensis | reverse complement strand
TTGGTCCAGTGGCATGGCTCTCCCATCCCACTCTGGGCAGGCTGTAGTTGGTTTTATAGCGTACCACAGAGTACTACCTCAGAAAACTGTTCTTCAAGTCTGAGAGTTTTTATATAAAGTCCAGAGTAGCTGTGAAAAACTTTTTTTTTCATGAGAAGTGCTAGATGTATTGATTAAAGCCATAAAAGCGAAGCAAAACATATTAAAATGGTGACCATTCACACAGCACAGTAAGAAGAAGGAAAAGCAGTGCAACTCAGCTGCATGGCACATCTAAACGTTGCTTTTCTATGAGATGCCAACATTGGATTAACTTTGCCCTTCCCAGAAGTAGATCGCACCTGCCTGTGTTTCACAACTCCTGCCATCAATCAAAAGCTTACCAGCAAGTAAGAGACCTGCACACAATGTCCCAGAAGACTCAGTCTTCATACAAGCCAAACAGTATCTACCTGCAACCCAAGTTGCCCTGGCACCACTGACCGGGATGAACGAGAATCCAAAGCTAAAAAATGTTTGGGTGCAGGACTGCGGAAAACGAGGGTATGGACTGCCAGGCACGATGCCGCCTACACGCCTGCTGCTCTGCAGAAAGCTGCCTGCAGCATCCTCACGCCTTCTTAAAGCCACAGGTCTTCTTAAAAATATAAAATAAATATGAAAGTGGAGTAGATCCCTTTCTTCTCATCCAGCATGCCCCAGGGCTGTCCCCAGCTTTGCCTCTAAAACATGAAGTCTAGCTCTAAAGTGACCATGGGAAGTTAAAAATTTTGTGAGGCATTATCCTGCCAGTTTTGGCATTGAGGTGTCCTGATGTAGCACAGCTTAACCTTTTCCCCCACTACTCTCTCAGTTCTGCCCTCAAACTTCCCCCCCCGCCCCCCAACCAGTCCAGCTTTGTCTCTGGTGTGCCAGAAAGGACACACACTGTGTTTATATAAACCTTCTGTCACCTGGCAGCAGTGATCAAATGTGTGTGTGTGGTAGAAGAACTTCTCCTCCTGTTCTCCATGGGGTAGAAAAGCACTGAAATTACACTTTGCTTATTCTTTTCTTCAGCTCTCGAAGCCAAAATACGCTTTGGGAAAGAAGTAGCTCAGAAGTATAAACAGAATAATTGAAAAAGACTTTTCTTTCTTTTAGCAAAAACAGTCTCAAATATTCTAAAAGCCCAAGAAGTGCACTGCTTTCTGGTCACAACAGCAGCTCAGGTCTAATGCCAGCAGCTGCCTGGCACTGTGCTCCAGACCCCTCCGACAGTGTCACACTTGCTCATGAGAGGTAAAATTCAGGCCTGTTCAAAAGGCCAGCTCGAGACATCAGCTAAGCCCCGCTAAGCCCTAAGAACAACTGAAGGCACAAGAGGAAAGAAATAAAGGATTATTTCAAACCCCAGGATTTTCTAAGTCGAAGAAGCACCTGGCTGAATTCACAGCACAAACAGCCCAGAGCAGACCATAGCTGCATCCTGAGGGAGCTACACAGGACCTGGACAACCCTCTGCTAGGAAATTAAATGACACCTGACAAACATATTCAAAGCTGTTGGCCATTTATTGGATTGTTTTTGCAATGCTCAGCACGTGGTTTTAAAGGACTGGAATATCTCAGCACCATGAAATAACACGTACCAAAGCTCAGCCCAAGCTCCACGTGAACTGGGTGTTTCCAGAAACCAGAGGGGACTCAGAGTCAAGTGCAAGGGTGTACTTGCCTGGTAGTGTCTCCTCCTGCAGTTTGGGGCTTTTTCTGTTTATTCTTTGCTAAATGTGATGCTGCACCCTGCACATATCATCTTGAATGTGTTTAGGAATAATGGTAGTTCTTAAAATAAGCAGGGGAGCTGCAGGGCTGGAATACACTGGCTGTTTTCCTTCCACGGTGTTGTATGTAATAGCAGTTTGCAGGTAGGCCCATGCTAAATAATGTCACACAGAGGCACTGGAGGGAGTTTGTTGACCAGACTCCAACTTCTTATTCTGCAAAGGACTTTGGAGATAGAGCTACAATGTCATCAGTTATGCAAAAGTGAGTGGGGGGGGATTCTCTGGTGCTGAGGCAATGGCCAGGACTAGTTTAAAGCCTCAGTCTCTAGGAAGGGTCAATATGACTTCGAAGGGAGTCCAGCAACATGCTGTCTGGGCAGGATACCCCTTGGGAAGGATTCTCTGGTGCTTGAGATTAGCTGGCCTCTGCTGAGTTACTGATGTGAATTCAAATGGCTTATGGAAGAAACTAGACTCTCCAAAGCAGGAGTGATTCACTCTCCATGCTGAGAGAATATGCCAGGCTAAGAGCATTTTACTCAAATCCAGCAAAAAAGAGATGAGAGTTGGGAGGTGGGAGGCAAGAAAATCACTGTTTCATCCAGCTGAAAAGTTAAACCCTAATGTTTCTCTTTTTGCTAGATATGTTATCTTCACTATTCTGCTGAGAATAATGCCTCTGTTATAAGCCCAGCTAAAGATTTCTGGCTTATCAAGTTCAAGGCAAAGGAGAAGATGTAGATTTGAAGAGCAGGAGGGGAAAGAAAACATACGGCTTTAATGTCAGAGCTTTGGAAATTGAGATACTTATCTAAGTCTGTTTTCTCCTTTCCTTGATAATGTTACTTTGAATTTGGACAAGGAGATCAGCCTGGCCAACCTCCCTTCTGTTTCTTCTCAGTTTCACTTTCTGAAAATTATACTGTCATAGATGTACGCTCAGTGATGCGTCTCACCGAGGACAGTTTCACATTCAGAAGACATTTCCTGAGCCAGGAGATTGATGATGATGCTGATGATGATGCTGCTGATGATGAGAAAGACCTTTATCATCGCTGTCATTAAAGACCATTGTCATCAGAGACCTGACAAACCTTGTCACACTAGCACTGCTGGTGGTGCCCCAGACACCACTGCCAATCTGCCTTGGAGCATTATACCAGCTGACAGCCCTGATGCCGGCAAAGCAAGCAGCTCACTATATAGTTCAGATACAGTATTTGTGAACGGTGCTTTGGAAAACAACAGGCTTTTGATTTGTTTCTAATACAGCAGATGCTTCACAGTTGTGAATCAGAGCTCCTCCCCAGAATTACTGTCTTCTCTTCGACTATTGATTGAAATGTAATGAATGAGCTCACACATCAAATTAGTTCCCAAAGACCTGACCCCTTCCACTTTTATATGTTTGCAAAACAAATTTTTGAAACCAATCTATACTCCTAAAACTGCAATAATTCAGTAATAAAGCTAGCTCTAAATAAAAGGAGAGAAAGATTATTAGCAGAAATGGCAGGTGCTCAATGTTAGAAAAGAAAGAGATGAATAAAGGAAACCACAAACAAACTGAGAGGATCTCACAACTAACTCCACGCTCAGCTGAATCGCATCAGTGTAAATGCAAGCACTGTGTGGGCCCCCAAATTAGGAACTATTTACAAAACAAAAAGCTTGCCTCGACTGTATTGTGCCTGTTCAAACCATACTGAATAGTCTGTCTAATTATGATTTCTTCTTTATTTGGGTCAGGTCTTGCTGAGGAAGAGTTTTTTGAGAAACCAACGCTAAGCATTGCAAAAGATCACATTGTCATCTTACCAGGAGACACCCTAAAAATAAAATGCAGGTAAGGATTGCTCCAGGAATGCTGGATTTCCGTGGTTGTGCTGACTGCCTTGGCACAGTACAGCTTCTGGGAGGGCAGAGCAAAGACTGCTGCACAGCCAGCTGGGAACCAGTGCTGCTCACCCTCACATGCGTTTCTGCGTGGAGGAGAATGTGACGGGCTGTACTAGAGCAGGGAGGAAAGTCTCGGGTCAGCATTCGGCTTGGTCAGATTCTTTATGTTGTAAAGGGGCCCAAAAAAAATCCTGAGTCAGCACTTGGGAAAGCTTATGGGAGGGGGATGTACCATGCTTAAGAACACGGCTGGAAAATCCTTGTCTGAAAATAGGTTCAGATTCAGCTTCTCTGCAGCTAAAATCCTCCCTGTCCATAAGTAAATGAGAAACCTAGATCACCAAGGCATGTCATGAGCTCTTTACATATATATACATATATATATATATGTATGTATATGAGCTTAAACTTCCTAACCTCAAATACCATCTAGCCTATAAGATGACAGTTAAATAAACAGCAGTTATTCAAAGACCTGACCTATTTAAACATGTAATATTCTTTAAATCAATGATAACCAAGGCTTGTAAAAAAGCAGACTGCTGATACTGTAAATTTTGGCAGTTCTTCAGTTCTTGGCATAATGTGTAAAAAGCCTTGCAAGAAACAAGCAAAATTTGTGGAATGCCATGTGTTTACAGGGAGATGATCCTCTGGAAATGGGGGATAGAGCATTTGGTCACAGCTGACTGGCACACGACTATATATAATACAAAGAGTCAACACTTTCTGTTGTGTCAAATGTACTTTAGCTTTCTGGGTGACACAAAAGGCCCCAGACTGAGATGTATGCAGGTGTCACTTGTTCTGAGGCTGATTTACACGCCAAGCTACTGTGAGAGGTTGTTTTTTAATTTCTCCTGAGAGCGCTGTTAGGAGACAAGGCTTAAGGTAATACAGACTAGCACAGTTTTCCTCTCTCTCTCTCACATACACATTATTTTTACACCTTCTTGCAAAGTCCCCATGACTGTAGACACTATGTAGATAGTTTCTTGCAACAGAAGTTACTGGAAACAGTAAGAAAAAGCAGTGGGAAGGTGAATCTAAGCTGTAGCTTATGATTACACATATGTCCCTTCTGATTTTTATCCTAGTCTATTTAATTCATTCTTATAGTGAAAGACAAATTGGCTCATACTGTGTAAATTTGTGATGTTTTCTGGAGTGTAAAGCAGTTTTTTTCCAAATACCTCCAGCTAGCTGTGTGGCTTATGAGGTCAAATCAACCTTACAGTGGTATTTTTAGCTTGGCAAGCAGTAAGCACGATGGCAATAAAGTTTAAACAGTCCTTTAAAATCTAGATGCAGTGCTTCATAAGACACCTTATGCGGACAGGAGTTCAGTGTAGTGCCAATTAAATCCAAGACTTTTCAGCAGTTCTCCATCCGCTGTCTTTAATCTGTAGGAATATCCTATTTTTCTCATTTCATCAGATGAATAAGTAAGTAGTTGAAGAAATTATTAGCGCTTCAGTCCCAAATTTCTTTATGGATGCAAAGCAATAAATCCTCATGGCAGGTCTGAGAAACAGAGAAGTAGGCTGCACGTTTCCGTGCTCGCATGGGAACAGAGGCCTGGAGAACGTCAGTTCCTTGACTCAGGTCACACCAGAGCTGGGAATAGAAGCTGGAAGTGTGATTTCTGCACATCAAGTGCAAGATTCCCTGTATCAGGTCCTTTGTGCATGTCTGTCATCCTGCCTCCTCTGACACACCAGCATCTGCACACTCACAGATTACCTGTGGACTGGCCCAAAGGGAGCTCTGAAGTCCTTTAGACTTCCATGGAGCATTAGGGCTGTGTGGAGCACAGCATGAGAGAGCAGACTGAGCAGGTAGCTGCTAAAGACTGCAGTAACCCTGTGTGAACATCCCTTCTCCCTCAAACTCCATTCACCTGAGGTTCTTGTCCAGGATTTCCTCATTTTTGGCAGCCAGGCTAAAGCCACTCCTGCAAATCCCCTCTGCCAGATGTGTGAAAATCTCACAGCAATAGCCAAAGACTTCATCTTCCACCAGGGCAGAATATGCAGGAGGGAAAAGTGGGCACACGTAAGGAAGCACAGGCGTGTGAAATCCCTGACCTGCCCTGCAGAGCCACTGTTACAGATTTCCAGCCCTGATGGACACCAGACTGGGTGACAGTAGAGCGGCAGGGATATGATGACATGCTGGGAGTTGAGTGTCTGAATGTGAAGTGGCATTGTTCCATACTCTGGGCCAGGAGTCCCATTTCTCGTCTGAGGCGGTCATTACGTCATTACTGACGTTAGTAAGGTAGCAAAAGAGCACTGGGTAGGGACCTCTGCATCAGAAAATAATTCAGCACTCTGAAGGACAGGAAGCTGGTCTGACAGATGAGGTGGGGTTGTCCAAGTCAAGAGTGCATCCAAAAGCAAGGGTGAGGCTGTCACCAGAGAGGATACTCACACTTTTCCCAGTGCTTTCATTCAGCTACGTGCTGGGAATAACCTCAAGTGTTCAGCCGCATGTCTGCATCATCTTCAGGAAGGCGACAAAAGGACGGGCAGAACCGGGGGCCAAGAGGATGTTTGTTTAAGTGTCACTGAATTTGTTGGCAAATGCGTTCCCTTATTGCACCTACTGCACCACTACAAAGCCACTGGCACAGAAAGAGTAGTTACAGTTAATAGCTGACTGGAAACTTCACATAGCGTGCTGGTTCGATATGTTTGGTGTTGGCATCTCTATATCGAGTCAATGTGTCTAGACCGGACTTCTCCCCGGTGACATTCAGCTGGGGAAATCCAGAGGTTCTTACTCCTCCCCATTGGGCCAATGGGAATTCAGTGAGCAAGAAGGGGTGAGTCAACCCCCTGTCCTCTCTGCAAACACAGACAGACAGAACTGCCTCCCTCTAACACCAACTTCTTCCCCAGAAAAATCCCCAGATGATCACCCCCATATCCCACCAGTTTCCACAATGACCACCAAAAACCAGTCTGCTACAAAAAGGCCATAATCTTCATCTCATAAGCACGCATAGCATGGAGTAGTACATCACCAGAGCTCTCAAAGTGCAGCCCAAACAGAAGAGCTCCTGCTGCCATGATGTGGCTCGATGTCTCCAGCACAACAGGACTAGCACAACCAGCGCCTGTTACCAAGCTAACTTAGATCAGCTGAAAGCTCTTTTTGAGTCCTGCAACAGGTTATAAAAAGTCCTTGTTTTTTGTCATGAACAACGTAGAATTGCATTTGACATTAGCTGTGATCAGATATAAGACAACGAACGGGTCAGGTGGGTGAAATGGTGTATCATCTGCCCTGCTAGCTTTATGTTCTGACTGCCATGATGAGGTGAATTGAAAAAAAAATGTGTCTTAAGCAAATATTCTAAGATTTGTAATCCGATTAGTTCCAGATCCTTCACAAAAATCAAGATTGAGTCACTGCTGATTAAGCAAGAAAGGTGATGCAAAGTTACATAAATGTTCTCCTCTCTCCATGCAGCCTTAGTATTAAAAAAAGAAAGAGAAAAGTTAATGTAGCTGTTAAAATATGCAAAGTCCTCAGCTAGGAAGAAATATATAATTTTATCTGTTGCATTCTAATGTTTGAAGTGGATAAAATACAGTGTTAGAAAAACAAACTCATGTCCAGGAAGTCTGTTAAAATAAAAATTACACTTTCCTCCAGGAGCTAGCTTGCTACAGTGTCCCCAGACTATTTCAGGAATCTCCTCTGCGCTGGGGAAGAATGTGAGGTGATCCACCTTAATTCCTTATGGGTGGAAACACAAGCATCCAGCAACCTGTATTGTTCATTTCCAAAGGAACACTGGCAACATCGGTAACAGTTGGCCAGAAGGAAGCTCAAATTTTGCCAGAAGTCACGGCTCTATCTTTAATTTTGGCATGTTGTGTTGACAGGGGAGCACCTTCTGTGAGCTGGCTTTTGAGGGAGAACCAGAAGGAAGACCCTCGGGTACACATAAGTAACTGTCGCAATAATACAAGGCAAAGCTGCAGCATGCTTGTCATCAGGAAAGTCATAGCTAACGACACCGGTTACTTCACCTGTATCCATGATGACCCCCCATCTAATGAGGATCTTATGGCTAAGATTTATGTGTTTGTTAAAGGTAAGAAGTTAACTTTATTTTGTTGTTACAGCTTTTTGGTAACGTAAGTTGTGTTCAGCTGTAGGATGGGTGCTAGGCAGAAGAAGCAATTGAATTCAGATGCTTTCTCAAATCCCTTCTCCCCACTGGTCCAGCACTAGAGCAAGCCCTAGCTTTCACAGTTTGAAAAGGCTGGATACATTTGGATTTTCATGCCAGCTGAATGCCCAGGGACACAGATATGAAAACCAGAAATTACCTATCTTGTTCAATTCTAGGACTTGAAAACTAGATTTTCCCATCTAGTTTTGTGTTCCAAATAACTCACACACTGATTTCTTTAAACCTCTTTTCCTTTTAAGACTGATGGGGTTTTTTTTGACCTAAAGGGTTTTGCTATCCACAGTGCTTTTCCTAAGATCCTGAATACCCAAGTCTTCTCTCTTTCCCTTCCTCCCCAGGCATGAAACTCCCCAACAACATTATTTGTAATTTCTCTCTCTCCTACACATTTGTACACTGCTTTGTCCTTCATATCCATGAGACATACTTAGCAAAGCTGGATGACTGCATTATACATATTTGGGTTTTTTTGTAAAAAATGGCCCATTGCTCATTTTTGTCCTCTACAAGCTGCCTCTCCCCCATGTGTCACAATCATTGAGTTCAGATCCAATAATAAATGGTAGCAGAAACTTCAGAGGGTGGTGCTCTGTGATTAAGTGAATATAAAATACCAAAAAAACAGTTCAATAATAAGAATTTTTGTTAGAAGAATATTCCCCCCAAATGCTGACGTGTTTTTCAAATCTGCTTGGCAAACGCACTACTCAAGCACTGAATCATCTTGGATCTTCCAAGCTGAGATTGTGAGTAGTCAGATAAAGGAGGTGACTTTTAGTGTCTTGAATAGGGGATGATATGAACTCCATTACTATTCGGTTCTCCATAAATATTCATGAAAATTAATTA
Source organism: Antrostomus carolinensis (assembly GCF_000700745.2). Classification (NCBI taxonomy): domain Eukaryota; kingdom Metazoa; phylum Chordata; class Aves; order Caprimulgiformes; family Caprimulgidae; genus Antrostomus; species Antrostomus carolinensis. The sequence continues at coordinate 11,362 of NW_010302965.1, read as the reverse complement.
ATTTCATTTTTCTAGTAAATGCTAAAATGTGGTTCTTTGAATCTTTTTACTAAAACAAATGCTAGAGAAGCAATGGGTTTGCCTGGAATTATTTGAATAGTTCAGCAAACTTACATTGACAGAGAACACACGTATTTGCTGGGCAGCTCTGCTGGTCTCATGGAATTGCTAATGATGGTGTAACCATCACAAGGCATGATGTGTCCCAAGGGGATTCTAAATCTAAATTCAAGATTCCGAATCTTGAATTACACAGCTAAAGTCAATTTCTGCTCTACCAGGTGAACACACCTGTTTGATTCATGTGGGTGACATCTTCCTGGCTCTTTATGTCTGCTGAAAATACCTTTCTACCCTTATCCTGCTTTCCCAGCAAGTCTTCCTCTTATCAGAAAGAAGCTTTTTGGTGTTACTTGTTAGTTCCTGCAATCATTTTTTTTTTCTTCCTTTCTACTTCCTTTTTCTGATTTTTTTTCTTGTTACTCTAAGCCCTGCTTGCTTTATCCACCCTAGTTCTTGTGCTGAGCTGTTTCCTTTTCTCATTACATACTGCTCAGATGCCCCACATCTCATGTTGTTGACCCAGCTCAATGCCTACACTTCAGGAAATAGCGCATTGCAAATTCAATCTTCTCTCCTGATTCAGTGCCCTGGCTGGCTACCCAGGCCTTCAGCACTCTACAGTGGGAGCACGTGCAGGAAATGTTATGGATCTTTTGGGACTGCCTGAGCATTTTCCTTAAGAAAATATCTCAAGTTATAGAATGCTTGCCAGTGATGCAACTCGCAACAGTACTAATCTAAAAAAAAATAGCAGGATGTCCTCTTGCTCCCCTGAGACTGCTATGCCAAGGTTCCCCTGAAAAACAGCACTGGATGGCTGTTTTCTCTAAATCACCCTCCCAGATTGTCCTCTCTCAGGTGCAATTTAATCGTATGTGTCATATGCCCTCCTTGCTCTAAAAGCTCTTACTCAGACTCCTGTGCTTTAAAAATTACTGAAGAAAAAGCAGGTAGAAAGTGAACCAGCTTGTACTATGCACTCCAGGGGTGAAGTAGTGAGAGAGGCAAGTCAGCAGGGACCCCTCTGGTCCATGTCCTAGCGAGCCAGCTGCTCATCCCCCCCAAAGCAGGGCTCTGCCACAGCAGTTCAGTCTATAAGCTTGCAAGTGCCTGCTGGGATCTGGCCTGGCAGTCCGAGGAAGCTGCTTGGCCCCAGTGAGATGAAGCTATTTATACCCAGCATGGATGCTGTCCTCAGGGCATGCTCTTCCTCCCATTCAATTCCTGTGCATATTTTTTGAAAGTCAGCAGGCTGTTTTGGGGACAAGAAAGCTGTTCTTCAGTGAGGGTCTATGAATTGTGGAGTTGAGCAAGGCATTCAGAACGTACCTATGATTTTCTTCAATATTCAAACATGCCTTTTTAAGGAAATTGGTCTGACGGTGTCTGGACATCACTGAGAAACCCATCAGTTGTTTCCAAGTGAAGAAACTCACAGTTCCCTGTGACTGCCAGAGAACAGAGAGCTCCAGAAAAATCTCTCCAGACGTTTTGTGGAGAGAGCAAGTGCTCTGCAGGGCGTTTATGAGACTGAGCCAGGTGGAGTGAGAAAATGTTGAGCCAGACCCTGAAGGCTGGAGATTCCTCTGAGGTTACAAACCATTATTGCCAAAAAAGGAAGGGGAATGGTATTTTTTCCCTTCACTCCTGGCCTGCTGCTTGACACTGAAATGAGAACATGATTGTATCGGAAGCCCTGGTTATTGGCTATTATTTCCTGTGCTTGCTTCTGTTTTTACAGCCTCCCTGGTGGAGTTTCTAAGCTCTGTCAGAATCTGGCATTCAGCAGCTTTCCCCCCCGCTGCAATTGAGCCGTGACCCCTGCACATCAGTCAGATCATAAGGGACCCGAAGGCGGCAGGGTCAGCCGCCATGCCTCAGCTGCACACTGACAGTCTGGAGGGAGGGAGGGAGAACTCAGGATCTTAATCCTGAATAATTGTCCCCGAGGTTTTTTCTGCTTCCCTCTGCAGCTGCAAGTCCCAAGGATCATAATTAAAAAGCAAGACAACCCCCTTCTCCTGTTGCCCATCTCCCTGTTGAAAACACAACACAGCTTAGGGCTGGAACAGAAATAGTTGGGTGGTTTTTAACTGCATTGTTTAGCTTCATTGCAACTCCGAGGGATAACCTCTCCAGTGAAACGCAGCGGCTGGTCGAACACGGCGCTGCAGTGCTGAATGGAAGAGCAGCCAAGCAACTCTGGTGGCTGCTGGCAGAGAACAGGGTGAATGGGGAAAGCCCACCCTCAGTCCATGGAATATGCTGTCTCTGCTGAGCCAGTTCTGGACAAGTAGCAGTAAGGACAATTCTTCTCTGCCCACAGAGGAGCCCATGTCACAGACTCATGTAGACAGCATTTCCACTGCAAACACTGCCAAAGCCAGCTAGCCAGTGTCATTTGCTTCTGTCTGCCTCCTGCAACTACCCTTCCCAACCAAATGGATACTTCCCTGTGAGGAACACTCCCATTGATTTCAACCTTTGGGACTCCTGTGCCAAAGGAAAGGGCAAGCTGTCTATTTTGTGTTACAATACAGAGAGCCCTCCTTACAGTGATTCCTAAGGCACTGAAAAATTTAACATGGCTTAGAGAAGGAGGGAAAAAAAGACAAATCAAGCAAAGATTCACTCCACCTTCCACAGGGCTATCCCGGGCCTCAGCCTAAATGGAAGTCAGGACTTGCAGCTCTCAGCTATTCAAAATACTGCTACTGTCAGCAAAGCAACTGTCTCAAAGTAACAGTACTAATCTGGTGTCAGCGGGAAGAGCTCTCTGTACCAGCTGAAATGCTGCCTCAGCTTTTGCAGTGATTTCCCCTTGCAGTCCTTAGCTCTACGTAGCAGTCAGGGATTTGCTGCACCTTTTTGTACCTCATCAGGAGGAAGGAGCATCAGCTCAATTCTGTTTTGCTTCCCTCCATCAGCAACTTGTCTGACACTGTTACTGTGGTAACTGGAACTGGTCACATCTTGCCAAACAGTGTCTAGAAAAGTTCATCCAAGTTTCCAAGCTGTGCTTTGATTCCTGCCTGCACACACCAATAGCACTGCTCTGCTAGAACCATAGGGCTGAAGGAGGCAATCCCCTCGTCACAGACATGGGGTGAGCAGGCCATGTCTGCCTCTATTGTCTGCCAGACATTCTCTATTTTTTATGTAAAGCCAGGCTGTTATTCTGTTTCTTGAAATAATTATGGTCATGATAGGGCTGGTTCTCAAATAACTACTTCAGAAACACAAGTCCCGCCTCCTCTGATGAAGATACGGTAATTGGCACAAAACGATGTGTGTGAGCCCAGTACATCAGTGTTGGCTGCCACACAAGTGTCCAAGTACACTGGAGGAGAATCACCAATTCCTGTTTGTGCCTGGTGTGGCTCACTCTTTGAACATACAGACTGCCAGACATTTTAACAGTGTCTTCCCATCCAGAGCCATTCAGCTGCTGGTGTTTCACATACTCAGTGCTGGTTAGGAACATGCCAGGATTCAAGAAGTAATCTGTTTCCATACATTTGGTTTTCAGCACTGATGTTCACAGGAACACAGTGTAACTAGAAGATACCCCTGCAGAGAATTCGAGTTCTGGCTCCTTTTAAAGTTCATGTGGACAAGATGAAAGCACTGGCACTGCAGGCTCGAGCCACAGCACAGTCCTGCCAGGAGTCCAGAGCACAAGAACTGGAAATCAAATTCAAAACAAGACAGACTTTTATATGGGAGCACAAGTCCTGTTATGGCTGTTCTGAAGGAAAAAGGGGGATGCATCCAAGCAGCTTGTCCTGTCAGAGCACGCATCTCACTGCTTGTCAACTCCAGCAGTAAGGCAGCTCCAAGGAAGGGTATCAGCCCTCCCTTGCTATTGCAAAGAATGAGAAGGAGAGGTGGTACGAGTGGAGTGGAGTGGAGTGTACATCAGGAGTACATGGAGTGGAGTGTAACATCAGGGTGGAGTGTAACATCAACCACAGGCTCTTCTTTATCAAACCGTACAGCCCAGAGATGTGAAGTCCTATCTTCTTCACCCCTTCCCCACCAAGAGAAATCTAAAGAGGATGGAAGTGCATGAAAACACTCCTCACATGAGATCATATTTTGGTTCTGATGTTCTTTGAAGCTGATTTCTGCCTCCTTAATTCTCCTGACAGTTCACAGAGATAATCCGAATGTGAGAAGCAGAAATGCAGGGCCAGTGTGACAGCCCTGACTTGGGTTTTGGTGTGCTTTCCAGAAGATATTACCAGTGAGAACAGAGTTGGAGCTGCATTTCTTCTTCTTTCATGCTAGAGACACCAAGACAGCTACACTTGCTGCCACACACTCAGCAAGCTGAGATAGACAAATGCTGTCCTGTCTGCTCAGTGTGGAGCCCAGCAGATAAGCTGGCTGTCTCGCACAGACCGGTGGAAGGGTTTGGCACCATATCCTAGTTAACAGTGTTTAGGGCCACATGACATGGGAACACAGGCTATGTCACTGTATACAGGACCCTCCAGCCATGTATCAACGGCTGGATCCAAGGGAAAAACAAGATGCTTTGAGACATTGAGTATCTTCAAATCATATCCTAAAGGGTCACTTTTAAGCCTTGTAAGATACGACAGTAAGTGAGCAGCAGAAGTTCCTGACACTAAGTTAGTGACAGCACTGGATAGCCCAGCAGGAAGAGCCAACGCTCCCCTCCTTCTCATTGATAAAGAATTTCTAATCGAAAGCCTGACAGCCAAAATCACACACACATTTCCCCCACTTCTTCCTTCATGTTTCTTATCCACTCAGTCACTGCTAATTGCTGAACCTTACTCAAGGTCTGCAGCTAAGGTTAGGAGACCTGTTCTTAATAGTGAGACTTTGGGTAAAGCTGGGGAATATTTTCTACAAAGTCTATGCCTGTCTAAAATCTAGTGTTGTGGGGAGACAGGATTTATTAATTCTTCTGATGCTTGAAACTTAATTGCAGACAAAGTATGGAGACTTGGTTTTGGTTTGTTTGTTGTGTTTTTAAAATAAATCTTTCCACGTTGGCTTTTATTTGTTTGGCAGTGAGAAGCATTTTGCTTCCACAATTTTTGAAGTAACAATCTTTAAAGTAGTATCTTTCTCTACACATATTCCTGTGTTTTTAACAGTAATCTCCAGAGGAAGAATGTATTTCATTTGACCAAAACAGAATGCTTTATGTTGACTCAGAATGGCTTCTGGGGGTTTTGCAATCACTTTTGTTTTGCTTAAAGAGAAAATCTAAACATTCCACCACCAATTCTTTTCATTGGCCTGCCAAACTAAAAAGTCCTTTCTTTTCAAAGATGCAGTTTCAAAACAAGTGACTTTATAGAAGTTACTCCTGTACTTAGAAGAAGCTTTGATGCGTTACCAGGAGGAATAAGGCAGACTAAGCAACTTCCTTTTAAAGCTTTCCAAAATACTCTGACCAAAGTGTCACCTAACTGCTAATGAACCTATTAATGTAAAAAAAGAGATTATAAACCTCCTCTCAGTGTTTTTGACTTTGATGAAGACAAACTTCATGGGGATTATATCGAAACATGAACTTAAAGAATCTGTGAAACTCTTCCCAGGCTTCCCTGCTAAGGTATTATTGAATGAAGAAAATAAATAGTCAGAGGGAGAGAATTATCTTTAGCAGGAACAAAGTGAGAAGTAAAATGAGAATGTTTAGGAATTTCACAGACATGAGCAGCTGTGGGTGACTGTCCTCAAAGGCCATTTAGTGCTCATCATCTCTGTGGGCTGATGGAGTATCTGAAGGGAGAGGTGATGTTATCTCCACAGCTTTAGGTATGATCCAAATATCATGAGACAAATTGCTGTCGCAGTGTATGACATACGAGTAGAAATGAAAAGCACCCAAAATCCTGTACAAAATCCTGTCTGTGTGTCTCAGGAGCACATTTCGAACATGCAGTTAGGTGATAAAATGCTGGAGAGGGCCTGAGTCTACCACACGCCAAGTTCCTGGGGCGCAATGCTGAGGGGTTTAAGTCCCTCAGCTTCATCAGCTGGCAGGATGGGCCTGTGAGCCCTCTGGAGAGGGGGATTCAAATGGCAAGTGAGCATGACATTATTACAGACCTCCACCACTTCCTGGCAGACAGTCACCTATACTACAGATAACACTCAACGAAAGAGCAGATGTCAGCACGGGGCGAAGGAGTCCCGTATCTGTGTTCACATGCTGTCACTGCGGAGGCTTGAAAAGGGAACTGCACGTTCCCCAGGCAACTGCTATTACACCGCCAAGTTAAAAGGGACCCTTCTTAAGCACATCTCAAGCAGCCATTAATCTCTTCCTAGACAGAAGGAGAATTCAAACATGAAGGGCTTCACTGCCTGAAGGTAAACAATGTTCTTGTAGGCACTTGACCTTTGAGTTGCTTTCGGGTGCGGCTTGCTTGATTTTTCTGCCTGGCTCTGTCCCTCTGGCTGGACAGCAGGTCCTCTTCTCTGCTGTCCTGCTGCCTCTGCTTCCTTCGCTTGGCTGTTTGTGTTCCCTCTTGAGCCGGGCTGGGTAAACAGTAACACCCTGGCCTGGCTGCAGTTTCCTGCAAACTTCCACTGACCTGGAGAGCTAGACAGCCGGTCTGAGACTGAAGGGAAGGGGCCTTTCCCTCGCCTTGGAGCTGGTGCTGGAGCTGATAAGTCCCTAATGTGCTACAGCTCTTGTCTTTCTTCACATATAATGAGTTTTGCAGCCCACGGTAAATTATTATTTTTAATCATCCTATGGGAATTGATGGGTGTTTCTTTATGAGTAAGATTCACAGGGCATATTACCTTCCCAGCTCAGGAGGAACAGATGTGCCAAACGACAGGGAAATACCCCATTTTCTAAAGTGTTTCTTTGCTGAGAATTTTTTCCCTTGGACTTCAGTGCTGGTAACTGTAGAGAGGATGACACCTGCATTTCCCATGCCACAGCTCTCCAAATTGCAACAGCTGAGTGCAATTGATTTCCACCATCTGGAATCAGAGATCTTCCTTGCGGCTAAGGTTATCATTTTTAAAGAGAAGTGACCTTGTCCCTTTTGTTTCAAGAAGTTCTGTCTCCGAAAGACATTTTTACAAGGAGTTAACTGATTGCTGATTAACTTAAGGTGGTGAACACGTTTGTAAAGCTGGCAGTGACACTCCCTGTGTTCCAGCAGATCATTTTTCCATGCCACAGTCAGTCTCAACTACTTAGGAGTTTCATGAAGGACTCAGTTTTTTGTGTGCACAAACCATAACAAAGGTATCAGCTGGCAGTTGATTAGTTCCCTATTCAGTATTTATTCTTTGTCATTTTGTTAAGATCCAAAGCTGAACCACTTTATACTTGCTTATCTGTTAAGTGAACAGTCCAGCTGCCTGGAAAGTGTTCCTGCTCAGAGTGTCTCCTTCCCAATGCAAGCGGGGTCAGCTTGCCTGCTGACACGGGTTCTGAGAGCAGCTGGACAGGGGCACAAGCAGATTGCAGGACACATGGAGTTTTGCTCTGTGGATCTCTGTGCTGGTACTCTTTCATTCTTGATATTATTTTTTATTTTGCACAGAGTTTCATAGTTTTGGAGGGGAAAAAAGCCTCCCTGGCCTCACTGACATACCCAGGGCTATTTAATGAGTGCTTGACTTTCACCTGCAACTGCCTTTTCCTTTCTTTCCAGGGCCACTTTCCACTGATGGCCAAAGTGTAGCCCTAACCTCATGTTTAAGCTCCCATCTCAAAACTCTAGTAGTTTAGCCCTGCAACTAGCTGCCACGTTAGCATCTTCACTTTAGGAGCTGCTCCACTAACTCACACGGGTGTCCCACCCTGCTGAAGAACTCAAATACTGCAGACTGAACTAGGGAGAGGAAAGGAGGCCTTTGGTGGCCAGAGAACTCTCATTAGGCTTAGGGTATAAATCAAGCACTGAGCTAACATAGACTATAGCATCTCCTTACTGCACAGGGCTCTAGGAAACCCCACGGACTAGAGGAAAGAGAAGGACCCATAAAATAAAAAAACTTTTACCTTTTTTCTTTTCAAAACAGAGTGAAAATAATGCCCAAGAGATCTGACATCTACCAGAGATTAACAATCAATCGCAGTTCAAGCCATCCTCTCCCTTCCCAACCCAGTATTTATAACCCAGGAACTAACTCTTGCTGTTGTTAATTGCACAGTGATGTTAAAACACCCTCTAGATTTCAAACACTGATAGTAGAAGGATAGATTTATATGTTTTGGCTTCCAATTCAGATTGCAGTTTATGATCTGGGATAGTGTAATTCTAGCTACTGGCTAGACATATGGCAATTCAGGTGCAGGCTGCTATTAAAAATCAATTAGGAATGAAATATAGCTTCTGTTGTATATACGGTAAATTCATGCTTCCCGTTTAGGTGTTCTTCAGTAGCTTAGTACCACCATGATGAGTATCTGTCCTATTTACAGCTGAAAAAACAGATTATTTTACGTCTGTTGTGAATCAGAAAATTTGGTGGAGGTCAGCCTTGGATGACGGAGAGATGATGGAGTAGAATAGGGTTAAATAGCTTTTTTTTTTCCCCTAAACAGGAAATATTTTTGAGAAATTTTATTCTCTTTGAGTAAAATATTTCAATCTTTGCATAATTCAGTATTTTCTGACATTTTAGGATTATTTAACTTTTGCTTAGCTGCTTTCTTTTTATTTATGCTACTTTTAAAACAGTGCTATTCAGAAATTCCCTCTAAAATACTGGCACAAATATTTTTAAACTCAGTCTTCCTATCTTTTCAGTCAAAACAATTTGTCAAAATTTGATCTAGATTTGTGAATAGTTTGGTATCAAGAAGCTCCTTTCTTCACAGCAAATTTCCTCTCCTATCCCCGTCATGTGGCACATCAGCTGTTCTCTCATTTTCTCCGTAAGACTAGAAATAGATACGAATACACTTCCCCTGACACTTTTTTTTTTGCACTCGTAGTGTTTGTTGCAAATACACAAAAATCTATTTTCTCTGCTTTTTCCTATAACAAATAATCCAAGGATCTTTTAATAATCCTGGGTTTTCTTTTAAGTAGAAAGGCCTTTTACCATTTACACAAGCTTTAAAATTGGCTATAAAAATATAATCACATTTGATACCTCTAAGTGTGGTTTGGCTGGAGAGCAAGGCTGCAGAGGCATTAAGCAGCACTAATGCTCAGGGAGAAACACTAAACACATTTTCATGATGTGACTCAACAGAAGAATCTAGCAGACCTGTTTGGGAAAGTGGATGCTGGATTGAGCAGAAATATTTCCTACTAGTTTTAGAGATTGGAACAAGCTACAAAGTTGTGGTCCTGAGATCAGGTTTCTCAGCTCAAGGCTTAATTGGAACCAGTGCCCACCCAACCAGAAAGTTCAGATGTGTATCTGAAACCTCCTAAATGTGGGAAGATTACAGGTTAATTTTTAAATTCTAATTAATCTCTTTCCCATCATGTTTCTTGCAGTGCCCTTAACCCAAAGTACATGCTTTCTTATAGACCAACCCAGTCAGAATCAAGCAATGGCATGGAATAAAAGCTGACATGAAGAGACATTACTAGAAATGACAGACATCTTCCAGATTTCTGGTCTTTATCTTCTGTTTTACTGCCTTGTGTTCAGTGCTGCTGACCAGCTCCCTGTCACAGCTCTCCACATTAGTCACACACCTCTTGTACTTGCACAATGTCTCAAGTGCCTTTTGTAAAACATCATCATAACACAGGTGACCTTTCTGATACATACAAGGAGCTCCAAAAAACATTTGCTCTCATAGTGATGAAGCATGTGATACATTTTGTCTGCTAGGAATCCTACTTCCAGTTCTCAGAGCTAAAATTAAGCTAGCAAAAATACAAAACGCAACAGTCCTGCTCTGTTGTCTCAGTCCCTGCCTTTCACCCTTCATGTTTTTATGAGTGAAACTGTCTTGGGTTGTGGAGCAAAGGAACTCCAGCTCTACACCGAGCTAATTCCTTGAAGATTAATTCCAAGTGACAGAGCTTACGTATTTCCATGCCATTCCTAAGCAAAGACTGTTGTCATTAGCCAAAAAATGAACATTAATATCCCCCAGATGAATGACCTGTTCCCAGACGAGTTACCAGTCATGGGGAAATAAAGACAAAGCAAGTGAGATAAACCAACTCCGTGTTTTCCTTTGTCAGTGGAGCTGTGGAAAAGCAAATCCAAATCATAGAATCTCCTGGTTGGAAAAGTTCTCTGAGATCATCGTGTCCAACCATACCTGTCCACTACTAAACCATATCTCTGAGCACCTCATCTACCCATCTTTTAAACACCTCCAGGGATGGGGACTCGACCACCTCCCTGAGTAGCCCATTCCAGTGCCCGAGAACCCTTTCAGTGAAGAAGAACTTCCTGACATCCAATCTGTACCTCCCCTGGCGCAACTTGAGGCCAACTGTTCTGAAGGTCACCAATAAGCACAGTTACATCACTTACATGTGGAACACTTGTCACCCAGAAAAATTCAAGATAAATAAGCACTTCACCTAATGTTTAATTACAGATCCTCCAGCATGGAATACACAACTCCCTGCTAGGGTCCAAAGGGTGAATACTTGTTTTAAATTGAGAAATGGATCCCCACTAATTTAAAGCAAAGGCCTGTTTGCCAGAGAGGGAGTACTGGGAAAGAAGAAATTCCGGAAATTTCACCATTTTAGACTGTGTTGAGAGTAGCCAAAATGGCCAACACCCAGCAAGGGATACTTGGAATTCTTACAACGCAGTGTACAGGATTTTTTCCCTCACAAGGTAAAAAAGTTAGAGAAGTATTTTGCCATCTTTTCATGGAGATTTTAGAACATTCTCAGTTTTGCCAACAGATGAAAGAGGGAGAGTGGCCTGATACAGTAATGTAAGGAGTAATGGATGAACAGCCAGCCTTACCCCGACACGCTTCACCTGGGGTTTCCTCAGTCACACAACAGCAGCCACCGCAGCCGTGGATGTAAAGCGAGAGCGTGCGCTGAGGTGAAAGGGCTGGGGCCAGCTGGCCTGACCCATCGCTGCGCAACCAGGACGATCACAGTGCTCAGACACAGCCTGCGGCTTCGACTTTTCTGTTTGAGGGGCATCTGTGCAGAGATGAGGGTTCACCCAGCCTGGACGGGAGACACCCTGCTGCAGAGTCACACCCAGGCCTGCTGAGCAGGGGGGCGGGCAACGGGAAAGGCACTGGCTACTGCTGGGTCCGTGCTGCACACGGGTCCGTGCTGCATGTGGGTCAGATGCTGCCCGCACGGCCCGGCTCTCCCCTCATGGCCTG
>NW_010302964.1:0-1073 GCF_000700745.2 Antrostomus carolinensis | reverse complement strand
CCAAACCAGTCTGGGATTCTATGAAAATCCTCTCTGAGCGTGCTTCTCCTGTGCGTGTGGAGAGGGAGGGTGGGAGAAGGGGACTCGCTGTTTCGGAGAGCTCTTGCTGCAGTTCCCCATCCTTTTGTTCCACATCAGTAGTGACACCGGTTTCCATGACGACTGCAGTTGGCACTGGGCAGGAATTGGGCAGAACAGTTTCCAGGGTAACACCATCACACCCCTGACAGCTGCTGCCTGTTGCTGCCTCCACCGAGTAATTAAGGGAGGCATGTCCTGCAGAGACCAAAAGCCCAGGCTGACCCGCAGCTTTCTTCTGTGCCCCCCAATTCTCCTCCAAAACCCCATTTCTGTTTGTTCCTTTGCCTTCCAACATCAGTGACTTTGATGATTCTGAAGCTCACAATTGCCTCACGTGGCGTGAAACCCTGTGGAAAGCAAATTTTACAGAGCTCTGCAAGGAAAATGACCTCCTCAGTCTGTCATGGAGTTAAAGAACAGACACATCCTTGGTTGGGTGTTCCTCAGGGATCAGCAGCACCTTCAAATCCAGCCGGGACAACCGCTGGGTTCTCCTGTAGCACAGGCAACAGTCACAGTGTACGAACACTCTGGCTGTGACTGTCACTGGATTCATCCTGGGCAGTCCTGGCTTTAGAACAAGGCTAAAATCTCTCCTAGTTGAATGCTCAGCCAGTTCTGCTCTGTTCTGTGCAGGTTTTTGAACAGCAAACACTTTATTTTTTGTTTACACTGCTGCTTGTGGCGTGTCCCTCACTGTAATAAACACCCAAGCCTTGTAATCGAGGTGGGTTTAGTTTTATTTGTGAGGACAAAGTCAATAAAGCAAAAGCCCAGCGCTGGGTGCCTGACCCAAGTCAGAGGCACCCCGGGAAAGATACGTCATCCCTTTATATACATTGAGGATTGCATCAGTCACATGCATATTCATTTTAATGTTAGGTCATTATAATTAGTTTTAAAAAGGGGCAGGGTTATCCTGATTACTTTGGGGAGACTTATTAAGATAAAAATCTGATCATTTCGTGCACGTGCACTACTGCCTGGTGGTC
>NW_010302963.1:31570-40923 GCF_000700745.2 Antrostomus carolinensis | reverse complement strand
GTCTGTGGGGCAGTGGGCCACAGCAGGCAGGTCCCACTCTGCACGGCTCGAGATATGCGAGCCATGGCGTTTCTGACTCTCAGAGGTCTCTTGGCTGTGGCCATAACGAGGCTGCCATTAGGGGTTCTGCGTGGTGAGCGGCAGCGAGGCACATCCCAAGGGGCTCCCAGCCCCTTGCTCCCTTCCCCCACACACAGTGGGAACAGTGACCGAGCCAGGTCAGGCTGACTGTGTGGTCAGGATCCCCGGGCGCCTGGTGAGGAGCAGGAAAAACAACTGACCCGTCCTGCCGGGACAAGCGTGGCAGCCAGCAGCTCGGCTGCACCGGGCAGGGGCTGGGAGGAGGCAGGAAAAGCGGCTGTCACGGGTGGGTGGCACAGCGCAGTGCTGCCCACCGAGCTCTCAGATACTCCCTCAAAACATTTGTGCTGTTTTCCTCAGCTTCCCTGAGCCCAGCCCTGTCTGAGCTTGGGACAGGACCTGTGTGGTGCCCCTGTGGCTCAGCCCCATTATAACCCAGGCCTCAGCAGCCCAGGTTTATAAGGGCACAGCCGTTTCTCTAGCGAGCAGGGACGGCAGGGCCTGACAGGAGATTTGGGGAAGCAGGAGGACAAAAGGAGAGGTGATCACGGGAGAGGCAAAGAAACGGAAAGTGGCTAGCTGGAAAGCAGCCAGACCTAGAAACTCGGGACTATGGACTGCAAACTTCCAGCACGGCATCTCTGCCTGCGGGGCCCAAACATTGGGCCCTGTGGGGCATTGAGCAGGAGCCTGTGACTGCCCAGCCAAGCTAAGCTGCCAGGTTGCTCTCTGCCAGCTTCGGTTTGGGCAGATGGCCCTCTTGCACATAAAGCCCAGGCAGGAGTAATGTGCTGGGGACTACTCCCCAAAACCAGTTTGAATTTGGCCACCCTGTTTTCGAGGGGAAAAGAACATCCATCCACTAGGGCTGATCAATCCATCCAGCATGCACTGCTGGCTTTTTGGGATGGCGAATGGTCCTTGGTCTGTTTTATTTACTAGTACAGATAGAGCCAGCCTGCACTAAGCCACGGCTGCTCTCAGCGTATCCTCAGGGAGGGCTGGAGGCACCAGTCCGACATCCTGCACGGGCCCTAGGGAGCAGCTCTGGACACGGGTGCCTGATGGCTCTGCAGCCCAGTCAGCTGCTGCTGCTGCTGTCCGCCCTCACAGCGGGCAGGGGTCTGTCTGCTTCCCTGCCCCAGCTGGGAGGATGCCCTTGTGTCACACAAGAGCTCCCCGAGGGCTGGAGGTGGAGAGCTAGGGGAGGAAGAGAAAGGTGTTCTGCAAGCTGAATCCAGATGGCAACTGTCCTGGAAGGGATATGGGAGGGTGACATCCTGGTCCCTTTGCACCCACCCCCTTTATGTGGGTTTCTCCCCAGCTCTTTGTGTTTCTCCTTCACTTCTTCAGTTAGCTGCTCTCAGTCCTGGGCTGTCCTGGGCTGTCCTGCTTGTCTTTCCCCATTTATCCTCGCCCACACCAAACTGGCAGCTCCTGACAGTGAGTTTTACACCTATTTGTGTCTTTGCTGTTTTAAATTGTGCACAGGTAATTAATTAAGACATCTGAACTCATGCGGAGTCTCAGTCTAGAGATCCTCCCCAGCATGGAGAGCCTATCTCAGACAGCATCTCTTTTTCCCAGGGATGGGCCAACTGCAAGGGAAAGAACCTCCTGCACGCTCCAAGCTCCCTTCCAAGCAACATCACTGGAGTGGACCTCTCCTTCAACTCCTTGGTTATGCCCCATCGTGGGACTCTCTTGATGCATTTCCCTTCCCTGCGCTCCCTCAACCTCTCCAGCAATGCCCTGCAGGTGCTGAGCCCAGCAGTTTTCTCCAACCTTGGGGCACTGCGTCTGCTGGACCTGAGCAGCTGCAGTATCGCCTACCTCCACATGGATGCTTTCAAGGGCTTGGGAAACTTGCACACACTGCTTCTAAGAAATAACAATCTGCAAGAGCTTGAGGTCCCGGTCTTCCTACCACTGAAGGCTCTTTTCCACCTGGACCTGCAGCACAACACGCTAGTCTCTGTGGACACTTTGAGCCTGCAGCTGATGGAGTCAGTCCCACAGGTCCAGCTGGAAGGCAACCCCTGGGTCTGCAACTGCACCGCTCACCCTCTGCGCCGGTGGCTGCGGCGCAGGCAAGGTGAGCGGGCAGCAGCAGGTGGCAGGAGAGGTGTTGGGCAGGAGGAGCCCTGGGTGCAGGAGTCCTGCTAGATCCTTTTGCTCCACCCCCGGGGCAGGCTCTGGGATGGCTTTCCAGGGATCTCTCCCACACTGTTGAGGGACACAGAACCAAAATGTGTCAGTTCTTTGCTTGCAGTTACATGATACCAAAGATTACAAGGGACAACAGACAGGGTAATTTAGCTACTCTTCTGGGAAAGGGGCTGCATGTACAGTTCAGCCCCTAAATCCACCTTTATGTGTCTATATGGAGTGACCACGTTTTCAAGAGCTGCTGAGCACTCAGCAGCTCCTCCTGTGGAGGAGGATCAGGCTCCAACCCTCTGAGCTTGGCTCCCAGGTGAGAGCAGCCCTGCAACAGTGGGGTTTCTATCAGTATCCATGAATTTGGCATTATCCAGTTAAAAGGAGCCTCCTAATCATGGTCATACACTTGCATAGTTCCTTAGTCAGGGAATTTTTTCTGTGCTTGTGCTTTTCAATGTGCTGAGGGCTGGCGAGGCTGGAGGGCAGAGCCAGGAGCACCTTGCAATGTGTCCCATCAACCCAGGAGCAAGCAGGAAGCACCTTCTCTAAACTGGGGAGGGGATGGAGAAAGAACCCCCCCATCCCACCTTATTCTGTGTCTCCCAGATGTGCAGGTGACCTGTGCATCACCCCCGGGGCTGCGGGGCCGGGAGATTGCTGCTCTGGATTCCCAGGATCTGGGCTGCCAGATGAAGCTGCGGTTTCCTCGGGCTGTCAGCACGGCACAGCAGATCACAGTGACACACAGCAACAGTAAGTTGTGCAGCTACGGGGGCATCCATAAGGTCTAGCTCCCTCCTGGTTCTGTCACCCCAGAGGGGACCACAGCTGGAGACCCTCAGCTCTGCCACCCAGTCCCAGGGGCTCTGGCTGCCTGGCAGTGGCTCGGTGGGGAGGGTGGCCACCACCTGGAGGTGTTTGCTGGCTTTGCAACAAAGGAATTAGCAGATGCCACAGGGCCACACAGAACACAGGCTCCACAGTGATGGGCACCAGTATCAGACGGCCACCTGTCAGTTTTTCCCACAGTGTTCACACAGCCTTGGTAGCCAGCCCTTGGTGAAGAGCATTTATATTGCTCCTAACAAAGCAATCCAGTGCTGGCTGCACACCGCAGGCAGGCACGGGGCTGGCTGCTGAGGAGCACCAGGTATGCCACAGGCTGACATGTCATTCCCTGACGTTTCTTTCCTGCACCACAGCCACCACACCACCCGCTGGGAAGGGGGGAAGGAGCTGGCCGTACCTGGTGGGCTTCCTGGTGGCAGCAATCGGCATCTCCATCCTCATCGCACTGGCTGCCAAGTGCAAGCTCTTCCACAAGAACTTTGCCAGCTACCGCCACCGACCGCTGCCTGAAACCAGCTCGATCGGAGACAGCCCCATGGAGGATGGCAGCGGCTGGGGCAGGGGGCCCCCCGGCCCGAGGGGGCGGGGGGGTTTTTCACCCCATGCCTGGTGCTGCTGACCTGCAAGCTGAGGATGACGATGGCTTCATCGAGGACAATTACATCCAGCCAAGTGAGCAGCTGCCAGAGGCAGAGGAGCGGGAGTCACACCTCTCCATCTGAGCCTGCAGCCCAGCCACCACTGCTGCGGCCTCCCGCCGCCCCCCTGCTTTCATCCCCTTCCTGCCCATTCTCACCTGCCCTTGGATTTTGGGCCCACACGGCTGTGGGCAGGACAGAAGGAGCTGAGAGGAGAGGGGAGAAGGGGTGGGCTGGGAATGGTGATGGAGGCTGAAGGCAGCTGGCCTCACAGTGCCCAGCATGACACCAGCAGGGCTGCACCAGCACAGGGTCACTGGACCCACTGCTGCTCTCCGGGCCCTGCTTGGGTGCTGAGGAGGAAGGAGATGGTGCCTATTGCACCCAGGTAGCCTGGGGGGGTGGGAAGAGGAGCCTGCCCTAGTGCTCCCTGTGGGGTCTTGGGCACTGTCCCCACTGCCCCACAGTGCTGGACACAGCTCTGCTCTGTTCCTCAGTGTATTGTCACTCCAGGGTGTGATTAAAGCATGAATTAACCCTGCCTCTGCCTTCCATGGTTTGTTGGGGCTCTCCCAGCGATGATGCCAGGAGGAAACCCCCAGCCCCACAGCTGGGGTGTGGCTTTTTTTCCACGTGCTTTCAAGGTCCAGAAGTACGTTGCTGGTTAACTGTGCCAATGAGAGAACAGGTCTGTGGCACAATGAGTGCTCTTGTGCAAACAAATCTGTTACCTGATCTGGCGCAGGCAGCCCTGGTGCCTCACAGAGTTTCTGTGCACTTGTTTCCAGTGCTTCCCACTGTATTCCTTCCCAGATTTCTCTCAGCCCTCTCCAGCAAGACGTGCTAAAAAGGTACTTGGGTTTCCCACATCAGCTCTGCAGAGCTGAGCAAACTTGGTGGTGGCGCCGGTTGTGACATCAGCCAGGCATGTGCATTGGGGTGAGACAGCCCTGTCCCCTGGCGCCCATTAGAGTCCTGTCTGTATCTCTAACTGTGGAGTTATACAAACATTATAATTTTTGCATTCCTGTCATCTTTGTGGTACGATAAACAGCACGTGAGACACAGGTAACTCTATGTTGTTTCTGCTGTAGCTGGTTGTGCCCACATGGGTCATTCTGGAGTTAAAAGCAGGGAACAGCAGCAGCATTCACCCTTAGTAAATGATTCACAAGGCTGGTACCTCCAGCTGGGAAGATTTCCCAGGGCACAGCCCAGTTGTTACCATCCCTGATAGCCCAGGAATCTTTCCATCGTGCTCCAGAGCATGAAGCATCATCACAGCATTTCTTGCAGCCCTGCCACACGGCTAATTCCCCTGTCTCCTTCAGACCTCCATTTCACTGTAAACTCCTTTTTATTTATGGAACACAGGCTATCCCAAAGTAAATAATACACATCAGAGGATGTAAACCAAAGGGGATGACTGGCTCAAGCGCTGGATGTGTGATACAGGCCCGTGGCTTAAAGCACCTTCCAGAGAGGGAACGTGCCGTTTGAAGCCATGAAGAGGAGGAAAATCTGCTGGCTTGTTTTAGTGGTCAGCCAGTTTTGGCTCTTAAATGCCATATTTCTAAACTGAGCTTTACTTTTGCAGTCGCTGCCTCATGTTTTACCTTTTGGGCTCATCTTAACAGGTACTTGTGAAAATCCTGTATATGCTGCAATTTTTTGAAATTTCCAACATCTTTCAGATAAGATGGGAGATTTAAATCTGAAGGCTGGGAAAATGCATTTCATTTATCTTTTGGGAGGTATTTTCTGGGCTTTTCAATATGCTTTGAACTCGTGCTAGATGCGGTATTTTACTTTTAGTCTCAGCAATGTCTTAAAAGTGATAAAAAATATAACTGCTTCTCAGGCTTCTTTATCCAGGATGTCACTCACTCTTGTCCCTCGGTATGTAGTGTTGCTTGTCTACTTTGACCCTGCTGGGAGGCCCACCTGTTTATTCTTTAACCAACTATTTTGGGTGTGCAGGGAGCCCCAGTCCCATGGCAGCCCCTCTCCCCCTTCTCCAGGCAGCTCCAGTGCAAGCAGGCAGGAGCCTGGCAGCTCATGCCAGGGCAGGGAGGGGAAATACATCTGTCATGCAGAGCTGGGAATACAAGGGGGTCAGAGCAGAAAAGGAGGAGTCTTCTCAAGGAGGGATGCCCCCGAAAGGACCGGGGTTGAGGCTGGTGGACGTGAGCAGCAGCAGGTATGCAGGCAGACTGGTTCCAGGCCCTACCGCAGGGCGAAACAGCTTCCCTGTAAACAAACCAGCTGGCACCGATGTAACTCAAGAGGCTTTGTCTTTGTGTGTGTCCCGTGAGCATCTTTCAGGGGCACGGCAAGGTTTTGGGTGGTAAGGGGGACTGGCTATGTCCAGGTCCTCAAGTAGAAGCAGATGCATATGCATCTGGAGGTGGGAGTTGTGTATCAGGAATAAGTACGTGCATTATGGGGGCTGTGGTGGCATTGCCATGCTAGCTGATGAGCCAAAACCACTGTCGCAGGAGGGACCCTGGGCTGTCATGATTTCTGCCCTGAGCTCAGCCTGAGCAGAGGCCAGCTCTGCACAGCCCTGCCACCTCCTGCTCCACAGAGGGGCCGGCACTCAAGCATCAGCCTTCAACACGGTCAACTTCAGCAAGGCTTTATTATGTATTTCCATACACAACACAGGGACCGAGAACGGAACAAACCAGCACTGCTGGTGCAGGAGGTGAGTCGGTGACTGGGCAGCCAGACACCCAAACCACCATCTTCAGGGACATCCTGTTCGTAGCCGTTACTTCCTCAGGTTGCTGATGTGTCCCCCAAGCGTCCTTTTCTGGCACAATTTATGGGCACTTGGGGGACATTTTGAAGGGGCTATGGAAGAGAGGATTCACAGTGCGCAGTGCAGCGAGCTGAGCACAGTCACGCGTCTTCACAGAAATGCCCAGATGTGCAAAACAGCTGGTGTGCAGGCAGCTGCAGCCTGTCCATGTGTGCAGGTTGGGGGACCTGCGAGTAACCCCTAAAGCAGGGGTGCAGGCAGAGGCGGTGCAGCTTGGCGTAACTGCACGTGCACCGACGCAGATGTGCAGAGCGTCAGCAACAGTGATGGTACAAAACTGTCCAGCTCTGGCCTGTCCCTCCCTGTGTGTGCACAGGGGTCCCTGCTGGACCTGGGGTCAAACAGCCTGGAGGGGATGGCTCTTTGCTTCGCAGAGGATTTAGCACAGAAGGACCTGAGCTTAGTAACACCCTCTGAACTCTTGGGCAGATTAAAGGAAGTGATGCAGAGAGAGAAGGAAACAGCAGTTTAATAAAATCTACAGACGATGTGGAAGTGGCAGAAATGTAGAAATAACAGAGGTCCAGAAAAGAAAAACCAAAATGATGTTCCCATCCTTTGGGAAAATACTCCAAGGCTTCAGGGCAAAGGAAAGCCAGCAGGAGCAGCGCAAGAGCAGATGAATACAGAAGTGCCCTCACGTGAGCTGAGTGCATTGGGGTGGTGTGGTCTGGAGCTACAAAGGGATGAAGTCCTCATTGTCCAGCATATACCTGGTGGGGTTCGCTGATGCTGAACTCTGACACTACCTCCAGGTGTAACACAGACAGTGATTCTGCTGTTACTAAGGGAATGAGCTACCATCCTCTTCCAAATAAATTTGCTGCCAGGCACCAAAAAATGATAGCTCAGTCTTGTTCCACTACAGAGGAAACTTAGCAGATAATGAGCAAAAATAATGGCTGGGGCAGAGCAGCTCAGGTGAGAGGGAGATGGGAGCAGACAGAAAGATGAAGAGGAAGAGAAAGTTGTACAGGAGCAGCTTTGCTAGGAGGTTAGGATCTGTGTCTATGGAAAGAGCAGTGAAATGGTTCATGAGTCTGTGGAGAAATGAGAATTTTGACAGGTATATTAGCCTCAAGTGACAGGAAAATCTCTAGGGGGTGAGGTGTTAGTCTGCCTCTGGGGAAGGCACCTCAGTGATAGACACCTTGTAGAGATAAAACACCAAAATAGCTCAAGATAAGGCCCAAGTGGTAGCAGAAGAACTTTTCTGCCCCGCAGCAGCTGCAGCACTTGGGAGACAGAAACAGCATGGGAACACGCAGGGACTGGGATGAGCTGCTGTGCTTCTGCGGCAGCCGAGGTGCTTCTGCTCGGGAAACACCTGTTGGAGGGCAGCAGTGCTTCCCCCTCACACCGCCCCGGGGTTCCATCATCCCATCACTGTCCCCTGGCAACTGCACCTTGCTGTTTGTGTCTTGTGTGGCTGGAGCACAATGTTGTGATAACAGCCCCAACACACAGTCCAGCACCGATAACCCGTCAGGGCCCTGACACCAACACCCTCTGATCACTCCTTTGATAAACCATAGAAGATGCTGGGCTGCAGAAAGGTAATATTGGAACAGATTCTGGCATTGCAAATGCAAATGGCACTTCATGTGAGGTCCAGCCACGCTGGGGCTCTGGCACACAGAATCCCATGCAAATCCCATGCTCGCTCCCACAGACACACAGGTGCTTCCTTGGGAGCAGCCCCTGCAGCTGTAGCTCCCACTGAGCTCCCTTCACCTGCGCTGCAGGCCTGCTGACACACAGAGTATTTCCTGCCATTTATCAGCTGCTACAGGCTCTGCTTTGCTCTGGGGTCCTGCAGGCTGGGAGGGAGGGGGATGCACAGCACAGGGCATCACAACATGCTCAGCATGTGCCCACCTTCACAGGCTCAGAGGCATGAAGTGCTGGTCCCAGCTGAGACATGGGTCTGAGCTGGCAGCTCTGCACAGAGCACAGCGGGGTTTATATACCACCTGCAGTCGCAGCCTCTCCTGCCAAGAGAGCTCACGACACAGCCCCAGGAACTGCAGGAAGCAAGCAAGTACTGGGATCCCCAGAGGTACAGGACAGGCTCACCTTAACTCTGTGACAGGGGTCACAGCTGGGCGGGCAGCAGCTGTCGCAGGAGGCTTTGTGGAGATAAAACACCAGCCAGGCCCGTGCCGCGCTCCTAATGCGCCAGGTCACAGAGCCCTTCCAGGCACCCAAGTCCCTGCCGCGCCATCAGCCTGGGGCAAAGCGAACGCCAGTCATCTCTGAAAGAAGCACAAGGCACACCGCAACGCTTGCCCTTCGTGGGGAAAGGCCAGCACAAGCCCTGCTTGACGGGTTGTATCCAGTGAGGCTCATGCAGGGGTGTCCTGTGTCAGATCAGGTTGGCCATGCTGGAGGTGGGAGGAAGCCGCCTGTTTGCAGCGAGGCGGCCGGAGATGGTGAAGACGCGGATGTCGCCGGTCTCCAGGCTCCGAGGAGCAGCCTGGCGGCAGGAGGTGCAGAGCAGGTAGAGCAGCAGGCAGAGGAGGATGGCACTGCCGGCAGTCAGGAGGACAACCCCACTGGTGAACATGCTGGCCAGCGGCCGGGCAGGGCTGAGCTGCATGGTTGTGGTGGAGAGGATGGTGAGCACGACCCCGCAGACCACCAGCACCAGGGCACTGAGCAGCAGCATCAGGCAGTCCGAGAAGCCCCCACTCTTCAGGAGTTCAATCTGATCCCGGCTGCGGATGCAGTTCATGTCCTGGATTGCAGAGCTCAGCAGCTGCTTCAGCAGCACGAGCAGGGCCAGGAGGCAGAGCGTG
>NW_010302963.1:3847-31551 GCF_000700745.2 Antrostomus carolinensis | reverse complement strand
CCCGAGAGCGGCTGCTGGGGCTATACAGCAGGATGATGCCCCCGATCCCGCAGGCCAGGATCAGCACCACAGACATCCCGTAGCACAGGATCGACTTCTTGGGGTCCTGGAACCACCAGAGCTCCACGTGCTCCTCCAAGATGTTCCTCTGGATGTGGTCTGCGTCTGCAGGGGTGCGGGGGCTGCTCAGCTCTGCCAGCTCTGGCATGGTGGGCGGATGGGTGGGGAGGGCACGGTGGGGTGGTTGCACAGTTGAGTCTACACTCTTACAGCGAAGTGGAGGGTCGAGGCAGCAGTGGTTGTGAAGGCAGCTGCATTTCTCAAGCAGGGATGCCTCTGTCTCATTCTTTGGAGCCTGGTGGAGCTGCCTTCTGCAGCAGTGCCACCTGGAGAGCTATGGTCCATGCGCTGGGGCTGAGCCCAGCCCCCAGGCAGGGCTGCAGGTCATGGTGGAGCATCCCCAAAGCAGCAGCGCAAGGGAACAACCAGGTTTGCGTCCTTCCTTTCCTGTGTCTTTTGTCTGAAAAAGTCAAGAAGAGAAGATATTAAACAGAGACCCTGCTCCCCTGTACCAAACACCCCCTGCCAAACCCTGGGCTTTGGTTGCTCCAGGCTGGCCTGCAGACCTTCCCCTGCCTCCCTCACAAAAGCCCCATGCATTGGAGCACGGATCAGCCACACACATCTTCCTGGGAGATCTCCACGCGCTGTGGGGAGAACTCAGCCTGCCCCAAGGGTGAGTCTCCTGCCTCCCCAGCTCCCTGTGCCCTGCTCAGAGGCTGCTGGCACATCGCTGCCCACAGGACTCTGCTGCAGCTGGTGCTGGCAGCAGGGCAGGGAAGGGGCAGAGGCAGGTCCCTCCTGGGATAAAGCCCCATTCACAGCTCTGGCTTCACATGCTCCCTCATCAGCATCAGCCTCTTGTCACCAACTGGCTCTGCTGCCCAGAACACAGACAGCGGGAGGTGGGGGTCAGGACCAGGACTTAACCCTTCCAGTCCAGTCACTGGAAGAGCGAGAGCTGCACTTGCTGCATGTCCTCAGCCCTTCCCTACCCCTGTACTGCTGGCAGTCCCCTCTCCCAAGTCCCCTCCAGAAATGTGATAGTTACATCTCCAGTGGTCTCAACACTTCCCTGGAAAGAGCCTCCTGAAGAGCTGGGACCTGGCACCTCATGATTTTGCTTTCCTCTCTGCTCCTCCTGGTCCCTGAGGCAGTGCATCACCGGAGGGGAGCAGGGGAAGGGAGCACTGGCTGCAGGGTGGGAGCAGGCTCTGTGGTGCTGTGCTGGGCTCCCCTCGGCACAGCACCTTGTCTCAACCCACGGCCCAGCTTCCTGGGCTCATCATCCCCCCAGTGTCCTGGCCCAACTTAATGCTACTCTGGGTACAGTTTTACGCCAAGAATTGAAAGCACTTGCATTTCTCTCACATAACATCCTGCCCCAGCAGGGTTGTGAGCGCTCTGTCTGGTCCTACAGTGCCAGAGGGACCCTCCAGCACAGCTGGTACCTAAAGCCAGGAGAAGAGCTGGGGAGGATGGTGCAGGAGCATCTCAGGTATGGCTGAGCCCTTGAGACACAGGGCAGACCCTGAAGATTCCCAAACTGCCTCCTCGGTCACTTCCCAGACAGGACGATGCACCTGCGGCCATCATGGGCATATACACACACAAACTGCTCAGAGTCCCGCAGGAGCCTGGGGCAGGGACAGGAACTGATGCAGATGCCCTGTGTCAGAGCTGTGTCACTTCTCCCAGGCAGGGGAACAGCCACACGGAACCCTGCCTGCTAGAACTGCTCTCCAGGAGCCCATCAGCCCATGCCAGACACACTCCATTTGTCTTTGTGCCCTGCTCTGCACAGCACTGGGACACCGGGCTCGTTATGGGCGGATGGGGACAATCTGTGACCTCCATGCATGGCAACCCTGAACACACCAAAGATCTTTCCTCCCTCAGCTCTCCCTGTCCTCAGCCAGTCTCCACAGACCGTGTGCCTTTATGTCACTGCCTTTGCTACCCGCAAACGCCTTGAAATCCCCCTCCCTGGGGACAAGCCAATGTGGGGTGGGGGAAGAGGGAGGACAATAGTGTGGGGGTGTCCGAACCAGACACCGCCTGACAGTGTCAGGCCAGGCTCCTCCTGAGTCACTCCCCGGCTGTGATGGAGCATGAGGTCACTTGGACGTGGCTCAGGGCATGCTGCCAGCTGGCAGCTTGTCTCCAGGAAGTCTCTAACCACCGCGGGTTTGCAGGCCCAGGACCCATCGTACGTGTGAGCTGTGTACTGTGCTGTTCCCCTGCACGGCTGCTGGTGCTTGAATTGCCTGGGCAGGGAGTGGGCTGGGACACAGAAACCCATGCTCCAGAGGGTACACATGCCTGGAGGCCCATGGGAGATCTGCAGCTCCTGGCTAGAGCCAGAACAATCAGAAAGCATCAATTAGAGAGGAAAAAAAGCTGCAGTTGAATATGTTGACTTGTGCCTTCTGGGACTCACTTCGATTTTGCATAAGACAGCAGATACTTTGTGCTGTCCACGTGTGCCAGGACACAGGTCCCTAAGAAGGTGGGGATGTCACAGGGCACTTTGAAAGCAGAGGGGTGAGAAAACATGGAGCCTGGAGACATTTCCCCAGCCTATGCAAACCAGCCCAGTGCTAAGCACTACTTCCTCCTGCCTTTCCTTCTCCAAGCACAGAGGTACCTTATCTCCTCCTCACAAGCAAACGGGTGAGTCTAGTAGATAGCAGGTTTGTAGATTAGATCGAGATTTTGGACTAAGAAAACATGAAGCTTGGAGAATTGCAAAGTCTGCGGCCTTCTGCTGCTTGACCGACATTGCACACACAAGTTGTGAGTCAAACAGTAAGTAAAAAAAACACAACAGCACAAACCACAAGGGAAAACATAACCAAAAATCAAGCTATGGCACTGCATTCTCACTCTCTCTCTCTCTCATTTTTTTACTTTTAAAAATTTAACTGTTTTAATTTTTATTTGCTCAGAAGAAGGTCAGGAAGCAAGGTAAAACTGTTAGAGCATCTGGCTGCAGAAC
Source organism: Antrostomus carolinensis (assembly GCF_000700745.2). Taxonomy (NCBI): domain Eukaryota; kingdom Metazoa; phylum Chordata; class Aves; order Caprimulgiformes; family Caprimulgidae; genus Antrostomus; species Antrostomus carolinensis. The sequence continues at coordinate 28,493 of NW_010302963.1, read as the reverse complement.
AAAATAAGGTGTGACCTCTATGAGCACATATTTCCCAGTGTTATATTAACCTCTATTAAACAAACGATGTGGAGAGGCAAAGGCTTCCACTGAAGTGTGCCTCCATGTTTCCTTGTGTCTGTTTGAAAATTTTCTGGGAATACAATCTTTTGCTCTACAAGCATCCATACTTCTCTAGACTATGAGGGTTTGTGCTGCTAATAACACTTCTTTTACTCTTAGAAACACTGAATAATTCAGGTGGGATGGGACCTTGTGAAGTCATCTGGTCCATCCACCTGCTTAAAGCAGAGTTAACCTCAAAGTCAGACTGCACAGCTCAGGGCCCCATCCACCCATGTGCTGGGTGCTGCCAAGGATGGAGGATCCATAGCCCCTCTGAGAAAGTGGAAATGGAAAGGGAATGGAAAACATTCCAGTGTTTAACCATTCTCACCACAAATAAATTTTTCCTTAAATCTCACTACAGTTTCCCATTCCTCAGCATGGGTGCATTGCCTCCCATCCTCTTAAGGAAAATCTGACTGACTTCATATGTTAAACCAACATATCCTGGGCTGTCACCCACCACTCTGTGGAGAAGGATGAAACTAGATCTCACAGCAACTTTGCTGAGCTGGCTTCTTGGCATTATGCAGCACATCGGTTTGCCCAGATCAGATCAGATCAAGAGAAAGGAAGGGATGTGGATCCCTGCTCTCCCGTGAGGGAGGTCAGCCTTTCCACAGCAGTTGCCCCTTCTGTAGCTCTTCCTTGGGCTACCTGGTCTCATGGTCTGGGATAGACCATAACATAGACCCTTTGGGAGTTTAAGCCAGTTAGCCCATTAGATTAGCCAGTTTGATAACCTATATCACAGATCATTAATTTCTACTATTTACATACTACCGAACCCGGTACCTTCAGTGCTCCTATCTTTATATGCAAGAGAAAAAAAGGAGCAGAGGACCAGCCCAGTTATGCAATGCTTTCTGACTGAAGGTCGCATATCAGGAAAAAACTGACAGTCTGTCCTTCCCCACTGCTGGCTGGCAGCTGGGGAAGAAGAACAGGAAAGCACTGGGAATGCAGGAAAACAAAAATGTTCATGTTTTTCCTTTTTCATTGCTTTTTTTTTTTTTTTCCCCCTTAATCTGGCAACATTTAACTGGGAATTGAGGGTCATCATCAGCTGGTTTCTGGCCACTCCTGGCTGCAGGTGTAGGAGATGGACTAGATGATCTTTCGAGGTCCCTTACAATCCCTGGCATTCTGTGAGATGCATGCCTGCTGACCGCCTGGGAATGGTATATGCATTTATCTATTTATAGACTGTTTATATCTGACTGTCTGATATCTGTCAGACTTTAATTAACACTTTCATTTCAGAGCTACGTACAACTCAGCTATTGAAATACTCATCATTTCCCTCCTCTCCTCAAACCCAGGGTACACCAGGAGACATTGCTTACCCACAGTGTTCAGGGGAAGAAGCCTGGGGGTAGGACAGGCTCCTGCAGTGCTTCCAGCCTTGGAAGGGTTTTATGCAGCTATGTGGACTTTGTGAGCATCATGGAAATAGGGAGAGTCCAGCAAGATTTGCTGTAAAATAACAATACATAAAATGATTTGCATGAACAATCTAGATGAGAGCCAACAGAGCCTCACAATCTCAAACTGATAGAAGCCATCTCCTTGCCCTGCTTCTCCAGTCCATCACAGATTATTTGCTTCTTGGCCAGGTCTGGCCATAGCCTGTTTGGGATGGACTTGCCACCACTCTGTGCCTCACAGGAACCTGAATTGTTTTAAGTCCCTTCCAACTGAAATAGTCTATTCTATTCTAGTCTAGTCTATTCCATTTCAGCTGGAAATGATCTAAAATGATCATCTAGTCCAACTGCCTGACCAGTTTGGGGCTGACCAAGTTAAAGCATGTTATTATGGGCATTATCCAAATGCCTCTTAAACACCGACAGGCTTAGAGCATTGACTACCTCTCTAGGAATCCTGTTCCAGTGTTTGACCACCCTCTCAGTAAAGAAACGCTTCCTACGCATATTCTCTTCTCTTCTCTTCTCTTCTCTTCTCTTTTCTCTTCTCTTCTCTTCTCTTCTCTTCTCTTCTCTTCTCTTCTCTTCTCTTCTCTTCTCTTCTCTTCTCTTCTCCCTACTATGCTCAAAGAGAATGAAGCTCATATATCTTGTTTTATGTCTGAATTACTGCCAATACACAAATCAGAAGCTCTGAATGTTGTAGTGCTCAAGGCCCATCTGTGCCCCTGTGAGCAGGGACACTGCTGCCATGGGACGTGTGGGAAGGTCCCCTCTCTTCTCCTGAGAACCTGGGAGTGGGGATAGAGGAACCCACAGGGAATGGGAGTAATAGGGCTTTTATGTGGCATCTGTCTGCCTCATCCAAAATCCTAGCCAGAGAGCCATACTCCTTTGTCTGCTACATTAACCACCAGTTCCCAATGCTTCTCCTCTCTGGGACTGCTCAAAATCCAGGCAAACCTATGCTGTCTGATCTGTATCTCTGGGGAGAGCCCACCCTCTCTACCCTGCCAGAGGGATAATGCTTTCCTAGAAGCGAGCATCTGTCTCACCATAGCTCCTGCCACCAGATGTCATTCAGGAAGCCTCGGGGAAGCACTGAGGGATGGTGGACCATGCCTTCCTTTCACCAAGCCTAGCGGCTCTGGGGGTAAGGATGGTGGAGGGCTTGTTCTAACAGGGTCAGCATGCAGCTGCTTTTTAAAGAAATCTAGATAGCTTTGGCTTGCTCCATTATGAAGTTTAGTGTTCCCCTTCCTCTCTGTATGTGTAACATGCATCCATTGTCCTGACCCCACAGAGCCTGCCTGATGCACCTCTGCCGAGGGAGACCTGGGAGCCCCAAAGGAACAAGAAACTCTTGAACTTTACGTGCTGAGAGGAAACAGAATGGCACAAGGAAGAAATCATGTGGAAGCAAGAGGCAGGATCTCTTAAAAAGTACATCCGAAGCAGCCCCCAAACCCGCCAGGAGCCGCTGCTGAAGTACGGCCCTTCCTGCGCACGCACGGGTCCCGGGGAGCAGAGCTCACTCACCTGCGGCAGACGCTGCTCACACACGACAGCCCAGCACTGTTCCCTGCTCCTGCCTGGCAGCAGTGGATTTTCCTGGCTTTTCTTCCACTGGATCGAGATACGGAGGGAGCTCGCGGGGAAAATCTCTTCCCTTCCTTGGCAACCACCTGCCAAGAAACAGGTGCTCCTGCTGGCTCCCCTTCCTGGTGCGGCGCAGGCAGCACCGGCGATAGGCGGCAAGCCCTCACCTCTCGCCCGGGCAGGTGCATTCCCCAGCAGGGTGGCGTCTCAGCAAACCTGCTGCTGGCCTTGGAGAGGCTCCAGAGCCACGCTGGTGTGCAGGGACTACCCCTCCCTCCCTCCCCAGGCAGGATCTGGCCACGCACCGATCCTGGAAGGTGGCTCATTTCCTCCCAGCTGGAGGTGAAGGGGTGCCAGAGGCAGGGAGCAGCTCCCAGGAAGCAGGTGAGAGGAAGCCTGCAGCCAGGTTGGCAGTGCCAGGGAAGATTTAACACGTTCAGCAAGTATTTGGTATGATGTGATATTAAATAAAATAGCCCTTGCGCTACTGTATAGGCTAGGGCCATCTGGTCTCATCAGGACTGGATCTTTGTATGGCATTAGTCCAGGCAGGCACTTAAGTCAGGCAAGATGTCATTGCGGTGCCGTCTCCCCATCACCAGCTGCAGCACTCCCTCCCTGGGAGACAGCAGCATCAGCAGAGCCTACGATACTGCAGAAGAGCTGACTTCCTGGTAATCTAGCAGAAAGAAAAGGGTGACCATTTTGAGAGGAATTAGGGAAACAGAAAAGGATACATTTGACAGAGGAAGAGAAAAAAAGGGAGTAGCAGGAACACTGAAGTCAGAAAGGGAATGGGACTCCCAGACTGAGTAGATGCCTCCTCCTTTGTGGCTGGGGTTAATGACAGCAGAAGGGATCACTACTATGAGTCTTAGCAGCTGGAAAGTCTCCTGGGAGATGTAGGAATAAGAGAATGGTGCTGAACAACAGCTCTTGCCTGACTAATGGAAAGGGAGGCTCAGTTATTAAGTTGCATGCTAGTTTTTTATCAGGCTATAAGAGAAGCTTAGGATATGCTAATACAATAGACACCAATTAGTGTGACAGCTTCAGGAATCTGGCTGAGTAAAATCTGACAGATCTTTTGAAACTTGTGAAATATCATCTGTCCATTGCTTGTTGTCCTAAACTGAAAACAACAAATGGGATGTGGTAGATTTCCCTATACAAACACCCGTGAACAAGGAGCTTGCCCCTACCCAGAAAAGCCTTGTCCTTCGGTTGGGACAGTTAACAAACATGTCCTCCAATGGGAAACATTATTCAACCTTAAAGAGAGCCATATATTAACTTTGTAAGAGCATGAGATGCTGACCAGCTCCTATAGACAGCTACCAAGAGGAGAAGCAGACAATGCAGACCAAGAGAGGATGAAAGCGGAAAGTGTCTTTGCACCCTGAGAGAATTCAGAAGACTATTAGCATACAAAACCATACCCAGTTACAACTTAATTCTGAAAACATTTCTACAGCACACGTGTGGGAGATTGACCTTGGTATAGTTTTCCCAGTATAGAAAGGGCTTGCACATCTATTTGCTTCCAGCAGGTCTCTGATAAACTTCAGTTGTTACACTCTGCTGTGCCTGACTTTTAATCTTCTCCCTTATAAACAATGTTTGAGCTGCCTCTAAGCCACTAACATCAAGTTCAAAATCCTCTTGAACTAGTTTGCCAGCTGTCTGCCTAGGCTTCATCTGAGGCCTTGTATTGCCTTTAAAATCTTTCTAATGAGGGTGACACACGGGCATACTTTTAAGCCTGTTAATTACCACTTAGAAATCATTCTTCACCTGTATACACATCTTTTTCTTATTAGGACAAGGTTCTTCCTCTTCAGAAAGATTGATTCCATTTCTCTAAACCACAACTACTAAAGCAGTGGCTTCTACCACTCAATTTATTCTGACAGAGGGGAAAATTATACCATATGGGAGTCTAGCAAATTAGAATGGGTGTGTTCTGAAGATTTAAGAGGGAACGAGTTTCTAAAATACTTGCTAATTACATTAATTACATCCTCTTTCTGCACAGGAAGTATCAAGATGATTATATGGGGAGGTGGGGAGGAAGAAAGGGTGTTAAGTGAGCACATTAACAGACCAATTCCAGAATTATTCTTTTTGTTCCTGTGAAATCTATGCTTCATACGGGTTAAAACTGCAAAATGAAGAAAGTAAGACTAAAGAATCTTAATTCCACATTCATGGACCAAGCACTCAACTGAAGTCTCACAGGTCATAGGAGCTCGTGGAATCATCTGTTTTGCCACGGTGTTAGCCTGGAAATGAGTCTGGTATTCCTAATGGTAACACAGCTTACATGTTACCCAGCCTTGGCACCACCATCTTCTGTCTGATATTAATATTAGCCTGTAGAAAGCACTTGTCACTTCTCTACAACTCAGGACAGGAAACGGAAACAGCAACACACTGGCTGTTATAATACTATGTTTCTCCATGCTCAGTCAGTAGCCTAAACTTCTGATGTATGTGAAGTCCCCAGTGAGACAGTGCAAAATTTACTTTTTACCCCCTCATTATAAAAGAAATGACTTCCTACCTTTTTCTATACATGAGTACTTTGCAGAGTGACTTTTGGGAGAATGTCACTGAAAAGCTGAACTAAAGGGATTACAGATGTTGGAAAAAAGGCAAGCAAAAATTAATTTATCAAAGTTATAGGAGATTTATGACATAAGGTTTGGACTTTTTTACAGATTTGGAGTCTGAAACTGGGCTGCCTTTTTGTCCTGCTGAAAGGATTGTAAAGTATGAGACAATATTTCTCTAGACAGGACGCAGAGGTTTGAGCAAGGGCCTAGCTCAGGTGTGCTTGACCACTAGTTAAAGGTTGCCCTCACAGGGTAATTGATTTTTAGTCTGTGACTGGATACCTGCTTGGAATAACACTGACATCTGTCTTAAGTACAGGCAGTGCCTTGTATGGATATAAGCAATTCAATACTGGAAAATAAAAGGCTGCTGTTGATTTTTGCAGCACAATGACACCAAATTAGAATTCTAGCAAAAAAGTCTTACAGAATTTGATGAGCTTTCCTGAATTAGAACACATTATTTTTCAAGAGAAATGTGTGTACCTGCCCCAGCATGAAGGCACAAAGATCAGTCTTGCACTAACACAAATTTATTTTTTTTTCTCTTGGCTCCTCGGCCTCCTGGAAAGGGCAGATTCCAGGAAAGTAGAAGGGAATGAAAGTTGGTGCCTTGTGTTCAGAGCAGTGAGTGCTTCACAAGTGCTTCTAGTGGAAGAGTTTAGGATCATGGAACTCTAATCTATGCTATTGCATTTCTCATCTTGCCAGGAGAATATAATAATGTAAGGTATCCTTGAACCAGGTCACTGTTGCTCTGTCTTGTGGCTTCTTTACAGATTCACCATAGGAAGATTTCCATCTAAGAGAGGCTGTGCTTCAAGGACTTTTTCCTTCTCCTGGATTTTGTCTCGCAGATATTGAATTTCTAGCTGCTGCATTTCTATTATTTTCTCATTTTCCTTCTCTGCATTCAACCTCAGGACAGTTGGGCTGGACAGCACTTCACTGGAGGGAGCTAGAAGATAAAAATCAGAGAGGATAGAGGAGAGTAACAAAGGTCCAGCTTACAGAGTTCTTTGGCATAAGCAAGGAAAGACATCTTTCAGGGCTGAAGGAGTAGAGCTAAATAGTAAGATTCTTCAGTATTTAGCAGCTTCTACAGCTAACATTACAATATAGCAGGTACCACCAGGCAGACAAGATGGAATGATATGGAGACAATAACAGAATCGTTCACTGAGGACAAAAAAGGCTTCTGAAATGAGTACAAATGATACGGAAAACATACAAGAAGCACTATTCACCTGTGTCTTGAGTTGCTTGCTTTCTCTTGGCTAATCTTAGTGCTGACTGGAGGTCATGCACCTGGGCATGGACCACCTTCAGTTCTTGCCGCAAGTCATTAATTTCCTTAATCAGACTCACATTTTCCTGCAAAAACAATATCTCCTATGAGGAAAAGCACAGGCACTATCCGGCTTAGCAATATGTATCTTCATTTCCTTGGGAAAGACACTGGACATTATAGAATCAGTATCACTAGCAGAAAATACTATATACTTTTTTATGCTAGGGCAATCAGTATAGTACACAACATTTTGGATAAGGTCACAGTAGATTTTATACAAAACAGGACAGTATTCAGACTATATTAGCTCAATAAGCTAATATTTGTTTTGCTTTTCTGTCTGTAGCTGCACTCTGAGATATCATCTTCCTTGCCAGTTCCACAGGGAAGCTCAGGTCCCTCCTTCAATTGATCCAATTATTTCAGAATTAACGTGGAGAACTCCCATTTCTCTCTCCAGTGTGTGTTACTTTGCTTTTCACTTGCCACTATGTCTCTGTTCACTTAAATAACCTGTATCTCCCTGCAATTCTTCAAAGTCCTCTTCACTAGTTCTAACGACACTGCTGCCCAACTCTCTTTCCAAATTATTAATAAATATATAAAGCATATAGACACTTGAGATACCTACTGCTAACATGCTGTTATGAGGAAGAGTTAGCCATGTATTCATCTTTTGTTCTTTTTTTAGTCAGTTTTCAACCCATAAAAGTTCAATTCTCTGATTTTTTTTTAATAGCCTATCACAAAGCATCTTGCTGAAGGAGTTGTGAAAGTACAAGTGAATGTACTTTACCATTGTTTCAATAGATTCAATGACTTCAGCAAAAACAGATGGGGATAATACTAGTGAAGGATGATAAAACTGTTGCTCATGGTTCAGAAACAGGAGCACCATTAACTAAGCATTTCTTTCCTGAATTTGAGAGAAGTGGAATTCTCTATTTGCCTCTTACGAAGACAATGAAATACCATATCACATCAACAGCTAGTGCAAATATTAAACAGCTGCCATCATACTTGAACCAAGAATAGCAGTGATTTCAGCTACCTGTGGTGATTTTGTAGAGGTTTTGGAACACAGCACCAATCCAACCCCTGGAACTTCATCACAAATGGCAATATTTTAAAAAGATAAATGGTCAAAAGGCCTGCTTTGGGTACCTCAAATAATACCAGTCTCAAGCAATAGAGAACCCAGTAAAACAACAGGAAATAAGAACAATTAATGATATTTTCCTATGAAAAACATGTCTTCAAATATTGATTTTTTTTAAATCATAATTTTGGTTGATAAAGATAATTATGTTGTCTTGAGAGATTTATGTAATGCATATGATCAGTTCCTTACAGTTTACTTACAAAGTAATGGCACCACATGAGAGTCAATGTAGTAGAAACAGACAACTGAAAACTGGCTGGTAACAACGTACAACACTTACCACAACTATCTGTATATAGATGCACTCAAGGAGTTCAAGTTGGCACCAATAACTCAAGATACACGTATGTGACAAGATTCCCAGTCCTTCACACTACGACAAGTACACCAACTGTGCTTTAGTTTCCTCGCAGCTGAAAGTCACTGACTGGAGGCAGATTGTGGAATGCGTTAAGGTTTGAATTTGTCGAGCAAGAACAATTGCCCCTGCAGTGGTTGTGGTGGACTCTAAATGCAGCATGAGTTGGTGAGCTTATGCAGCTTACTCTGAAACCATATTTTGTTGACTCCAACTTGTTTAATTCAAGTCTTTAAACACAAATGGGAAAGAATCAGTCAAGGAGATTTTCTTTTGACCAGCTTTCAGGGTTATGTCACACCATTTCTGTTAGATGTACTTTGGTCATGAACACCTTCATAAATTCAAGTGGCTGAATGCTGATATCAGCTGAATATCTTGCTTTCAATCTATTAGATGGCAGAATACATAGTATCCTGTATGAAGCCACCTGGACTACAAAGAAATCTCGTTTGGTTTGCTGGGTGCTAAAGGCTGCTGGTTGTTGCTGATGATATTTTTCTCCAGAACCATGCTATCAGAGAGCTTAGCCTTTAATTTAATCTTTGCATTCTGACAGAAAGATTGTACTGCAATGAAATGATCATGCCATGGATTAAAATAAACGTTCATTGTAAAACTCATTGTCGTAGGATGTTGTGGCAAAGTACCAACAGTTTCAGAATAGAGACTGATCAAATGCATAGAGGATGAGGCCATCAGGTGTAACTGCATATGATGTCTGGATGCAAGCTACAGCCTAGGAAGTTCCTACAGTGATGACTGTCAGAGACAGGTAGGACATATAGAAAAGATCATCCTACACATGCTTTAGTTCAAGGAGTGTTACTCCAAGATTATTCAGTGAGTGTGTTCTTAGGTATCCACGTGACCAAAGAAGCCAGTACAAGTACAGGAAGCTGGAGGGAAAATTAATAGTCTAACGAAAAGCACGTTGCCAATTGGTAAGGATAATTAAAATTATCTTGACAGTTCTAATCATCTGCTGCAGCAGTCACTAGTGGAATGTACCTATGACTAGTCACTCAAAGAGGAATGCATAGCTCTGAAAATGTAAACACAACTGAGGAATAATAGAAATACAGAGCTAGAAGGCCGTCAAGATGTCATTTACTTTTTAAAAGCAAGTTCTGACAGAAGTTTGTCTAAACTAGTCTTAAAAGCCCCCTGGGAAGGACTGGACGACCATGATAATTCCTCCTGGCTGTAAAGTCTCATTAATCTACTAGAGTTCAGAGAACTGCTTTTTCTTTGAAGAAACTAGGCTGGTTAGAACCTTTGATATCTTCATCTTCCAGATGTTTTATTAATTTGGTTTTAATCATCTTTTCATGTTAGGCTTACTGATCCAAGACATCAAGTATTATTATGAGCACCATCTGTCACCCTATTCCAGCAAGGAAATTCTTCAGGTTATTTTCTGAAGCCATCTCCTTTTGTGCCAAAGGAAATATCTAACTCACAGAAGGAGTAAAAAAATTAAAACAGGGCCAAGGAAGAAGATTGCTGCTGCCTGGGCCTGAAGGAGCACTATGAATAAATAGCAAAGAGCAGATGACTTAGGAGAGAACTGAGGTCTAATGATCCTGAGGAAGCATAATAAAGTAACAATGAAGAAAGGATTAGTGAGGGGAAAAGGAAATGCTGACTGAGCAGAAGGAGATCATGGTAAGAAGAGACAGCAAAAGAGCTGTCCTCCCAGGATGTTTGCTGTGGGGCTTTAGATCCTCTCACTCCAGAGGAAAACAAATTGGCTCTTTGGCCCCAGCAGTCACAAGTTTATCTTGCCTTGTAATGAAAAAAGATTCTGACCAGGAGATCTTGGTAAAAATAGGCATATCCATAATGTGTTTCTGAACTTCCTCAAAAAACCTGGATGTGAAAAGCAGAAAGTTCTTCTAAATTCAGGCCAGTAGTTGTGGGAATATGTGTCCAAAGAAAGGAAATATTATTTCTTTTTTATTTTCTTCCTCCAAAATTACTTCCTAAACAATGCCACACAGCAAGTGCAGGTTAGCACTCAAACAGGTGCAAATTGACTATGATGGCAATTATAAATACTGTTTAAGATAAAAAATAAGTACATTATTTGCTTAAAAAATATCCAAGCAGCAGAGATTCCCTATCTCCTTTTACATTAGGGATTGGGAGACAAACAAAAGTATCCACAAAACAGCAGCAATTTCTGACTTCAGAGATCTTGTACTTTTGTCCAGAAAATTATAGAGCTTCAGTAGCTCAACAAATATAATCCTTGAATGGAACCACTTGAAAAACCTAGGAATTTCTGGCAAGGAAATAAACCAAAACTGTTTCAAAGGCCTTAGAAACCACAGCAGTAAGGCTACTAAAGTCTCTTTTGTGCAGCTGTTTCCTTCTTCCCTCCCCATACCACAAGGGAAAGGCTTATTACCTGCATGATGCGCATGTAAGCAGCTCGGTGGATTTCCTGATCCTTCACCACCTTCTTTTTTAAAGCTGCCAAATTCCTCTCAAGATACTCTCGCTGTCTCATGTACTCCTGCTGCAAATCTGTGTCTGCTGCTTCAGTTTCCACCTAAGGGGGCACAGCATGTTGCCTCAGTAATTACACCACCAGAGAAATTAATCTGCGAGGAGAAGGCAAAGGCTCTGACTCACCACGTCTGATTGCTGCACGTACTTGGTGTAGAGCTCACGGATCCCATCCTTCATTTTTTTTGAATCCTGAATGAAGCCCACACAATTGTGAAGATCTGTTTTAAATCGTGTGACGAGAACTTCCATATTTTGCTTCTGCAAGAATGATGTAGGCACATTCTTATTTGGCTCATCAGAACACTCTATCATGTGCAGTTTTCTAGAAAGTCTAGTAGAACTGGTGAAAGCTCTCATATACTTTATTTCCACTCAATTTTTAAAAAATATGGCATAAAAAAACCCCTGCTGGAGATGTGAGCACTGCATGTGGGATAGCAGTGATAAGTTTTAGCAGTAATATTAATCCAAGATGTTTGGATTAGGTAATGTAAGTGCCAGCATCCAGAGGTCTCATCTGAAAAGCAGTGGCTTATTATCATGAATGCTATCCCCCACTGTCCTTTCTCAAAAAACCTACATTCTTATTTAGAAACAACATGCAAATAGTTAATGAGAGAAGGCAATGGACAAAACACATATCAGACACATGCACAACTTGATGATTTCACATCAAGATTGCCTTCTCATTCGCACTTGGTTTCTACCAGGCCCCTCTACCTGCTTCCTCAGTCCTGCACTGCCTGCCAAGGTCCTTCACTTTCACTTGCAGTCCCTTTTCCTCCCTCATGTGTGACATGCTTGTTGTCAAACACAAGGGGTCTTTGTTTTCTCCATTAATAAGCCTACCCTTCATGTCATCCTACTAATGTCTACATATCATTGCAGGTACTGCTCCTGTTTAGGCAAAATGTCCCCAGATTTCAAGCTTGGGCAGGAAAGGGTAGTCAGTTAAGCATTTGCCTCAGTGCTCTGTTAAACCCGGGGGAATATGTGTTAACTGAAAAAAATGGCACATAAATAACTGGATTTTTTTTAGTATCAGCTCTCTAACCTGGTTGCAGGCTGGAAGATTTCTGCCTTTGTCCCCACTAACCAGAGACTCTCCTGGTCCTTGGACACAATATCCCTGAAGTACCTCTTTGCTCAGATTAATGCTTCTGCAGTGTACTGTCCCCATCAACTTCATCATGTAGGATTTGCACAGTGGTTGTACCTCATACCTTCTGCCTCTCTCTGTGCATCTCACGATCAGTTGCCTTTAGTTTCTGTTGCAGTTGTGTGATGTTCAGCTTCAACTGTGTGCTCTCCTTGCGGAATCGTTCCAGCTCCCCCTCCATCTGAAAAGAAGCAGGAGGAGGAAATCAGGACTAAAAGGAGACATGATAAAACAACACATAACAGGAAAACCAGAGTGCAAATATAGACTTGAGGGAGTAGATCCCCCTTCAGGCTGAATTACAACACGAAAAAAGTCAATTTTGAAACAACACTGCCCTCTGTCAGACTATACAGAAAGCACAAAAATGGATATTCAGCTCCCTTTTGAGTTACAGGTATTTAAATGATTTGGTGCCCATTCATTTCCTTGAGCTGAACTGGAGCTTTACTGTTCCATCTGAATAAAAAATGGGTGAGACGGAAATTAACAGTCAATAGTGGAAAGAATAAGTGCAGCAATAAGAAGAACCTGATACTGAAAATAAAGAAATACACTGAAAAGCTGTGGCTACATATGTAGAACACGGGAAAAAAAAGCAGTAAGAGTACTACAGCATTTACTGGCATAAAATGGTGACCAGAAGAGAGAATGGGGCTTTCATCATGCTAGTCTGACATACATACAAACTGTTCATTAGTTTTCATTTTATTTAAAAGGCTTTTGTTCTACATAAACAGATATAGGAAAACTAATAGGTCATTGATTAGCTATGTCACCATAATCCTAATTTGGCTGAGCTAAAGGTACATCTATGGAGAGATCACAGTAAGTTTCTATCATAAATAATTTGCCTCAGTGAATTTGCTGCAAGCTAAGTATGAATACATGTAAATTTTCCCCAGATCTGCTAGGAACAGTAATTTCTCCATGCACCTAACCCCTAAACAGAGTTATGTTTGCATAGATCTGCAACTTTTCTGAGAGAAGTTCACTCTCTCTTCCTCCAGATGAGTAAAGGCAGTGTCTTGCAAACTTTACAGGGTATGTGGAAAGCAACCACACAAGAACAAGATCTGTTTTTAAGCAAAACTGATACTACTCAGAGTCTAGAATTAAATATTGAAATAGGAGCTTAAATAATTGTGTCGATCACCAGTAGCACATGACAGAAAATTAAACAGCAGCTATTGTGTGCAAATATTTTTATTAGCTGTAAAGATATTGAATCAGTGCTGTGTATCCTTGAAAGAAGTCAAGGAACAAACAGGGTGGAGTCTTCCATGGGACTTGCTGGGTCATCTTTGTATTCATACAAAGGGCTTAGTACCAGAGGCCAAATTGTGTTACTCACCTCATGGATCTGCTCCTTCATTGTTTTGATATCATTTTCACGTGACTCTATTTGCTTCTTAAACTCCTCTATTTTGAAATCCAGTACAAACTTCAACTTTTCCAGTTCCTGATTTTTCTTTTTTAGGTCAAATATATGCTTCTCCTGGGAGAAGTAGGTACAGAGATCTGAATCAGACACAGCACTCTCAAACAGATCCCTAGGACTAGGCACAGATATGCTTGAGGTAAAACCAGCAGTCACAGATCTAGTGGAAGATGACTTCAGTTGCACATCTACACAGACGGGTTGGGAAGGGAGAGGGCAAATAATGCAGAGAGCCATCTGCAGATCCCAGAACAGAGGATGAGAAACTCAACATCCTGAACTTGAGTTCTCCAAAAGCCTAGAATGTCAGGAAAAAACTAAAGTCCCAAACAAAAAATTGCAAATTCTTTAACTTAAAACTGAGTTTCCAGTCCTGTGGTATTATCACTACACAATACTATTAAAATAAATATCTGTATGAAATTAAGGGAAGGTGACTTTGATCTCAGCCAACTGTCCAGTTTCTCACCTTGTCTTGGATAGTGTTGGCTCGCTCTTGAATCTCTGTCTTCAGTGCCAAGATGTCCTTCTCCAGTGACTTAATGATGCCCTGCAGCTTCTGCTGTTCCAGTTTCATTTCCCCAGATTCAGTCTTTCGCTCCTTGAGCTCTTTCTGTAGGCTGTTCAACTAGAGAGGCAAACAAGGAAGAACTTAGCAGTCTCCAAATGCTGTGCACGATTTAGCCATCCTACTCTGTCAGACACATTGCAGACAGTGTGGGATAAAGGATATCAAATTAAGATATGATGAAGGAGCATCATATCACTTAAATACCTGTAACTCAAAGGGAGTTGAATATCCATTTTTGCATTTTCTTTATATTCTGACAGAATATTCACTGTACTACAAGGAATCAATGAATTTGCATCCAGAAGCAAGAAGCGTATGGATACTATACCCAAGCATGAACTTCAAATAACAGTCAAGCCATGGAAAATTATTTTAGGATGATCACTTCTCATACATCTCTAAAGATGTAAAAAGTAGACTAGAAGGGTGCCTAGTTCATAGCTCCTGGGTACCCTCAAAATCCTTGCCTCATCTGTGATGCCAAGAAGGTTGGAACCAAGGAATGGTGCTGATAGAACTGTGAGGACCCAGGAAGAAATTCCTAGTGTCTGAAAGACAATGGGACTGAAGACAATACTATGGTAACAGAGGGTAGGAAGGAAGAGAACCTCTCTGTCTCCAGATAGATGCTGAAGAAACTGAAAAGAAAAAATGTCCCTCTAACATCCTTAGGCAAATGTAATACTCAGACAGTAAAGGAGCTAAAAGGTTTTATGCCTCCTTAAAAATCCTAGGAGTAAAACCAATAAAAAATGATGATGCTTACAAAACACAAAGTGTTTATTGCATTGAATGAAGCAGTAGAAGTATTTTTCTAACAAAGCAATGTATTAGATCTTGGAAAAATAAAAAGGTTCATTTATGTCCCATCATAGGATGAACAAGATTATTATTTATAATTTAAAGCTATGTAAGATAAAAGAAAATGTACTAATAGAAACACACCTCCTCTATTATCTATCTCTAATCATATTAGCAATAGAATCAGCACACAGCTGCTTCTTCTGCCCAAATATTCTAAAACATTCAAATTGATATAAGAAGGGGCTACTGTTCACATATCAAATGCCACATATTTATAAACTAAATTAACAGACTAAACTGACATGTTATTAATTACATTCAGCCCTTGGCTTTAGGTTTCCATGTTCAGGTCTGATCCTATCACAGAGTAAGAGATACCCTTTTATTCATGATTCCTATTTCTCCCTTCAGCTGCAGGTTTGATGTCTTTTCTTCCAAGAGCCGTCTCTCATACTTGTTTTTGATTTCCAGTACTTCTTCGTCTACATCTTCTTCAATTTGTTTCTTAATTTCTTCATGTGCTTGAAGCTGCTGCCTCATATCCTCCTGTGCCTGCAGTTAAGGAAAGCAAAGATTAGAGAAGACAACAGTAAGAGAGCAATAAAGAAGAGGAGAATTCTTGATTTGTAACTGTGTTTCTCCTGTATTTAATGGACTCTTCAATTGCAGCAATATAATTTAAGATAACTTCTTAGGGGATTAAAGTAACTTTAAAAATTGTTAAGACAAACATAAAAAAATATTTTTTTTTAAAAATCTTGTTAAGGTTTGAATGCTTCAAGTTAGGAACCTGGTCCAAATTCTAACATCAGCAAACTCATTCTGGCAGCAGAAAAAACAAACATGAGTAACACGAACTTATTTTTAAATTGCTGGTTCTGGTGCATTAGGACCAATAACCACTGAAGTTTGCATCACTCTCTGTATGCCTCTCTTCTCACATTAATTCCTCACATTCTTTCCAAATTAGTATTGCAACACAGGGCTGCAAACAGTAATGTTGATAGAATTTATTGACTTTAGATATATAAGCATCAGTTATCTGGTTGCCCTTTGTCAAGCCAAGTCTTTGACCTCGATGTTTTTGAAGTACTCAGGGTATTTCTCTTCGTCCCTCAAATTATGCAGGCAGGAACCTCAGGGACTCGCAAATGGAATTCACCATTTTAGAAATGTTATCTCTTCACTAGAAGAAGGTGATAAAATCTTTCTTTCTTCCATTAGAATAAATGTATCATCTAATCCACATTAATAAACAGAAATTCTTGGATCTAGGAGAGAGGTGAAGCTGAGAATGCCCAAGGATATTAATCTTAGCAGGTTACTTACTCAAGGTATGAAGCCCAGAAAAGTTGGTAACTCAGCTAGGTTTTCCTCAGTAGTATTCTACCTGTCAATTTATTTCCCCAAGGTTACAGGCAGATCAGGATTTGCATGGAGGGAGCCAGCCTCTCCTCTCCTAGGGAACATTTTATCACAGTTGAGATAAACTTAGTCAATAATTCAAACTGCAAATCAAGTTTCCTACCTCTTCCAGCAGAACAGATTTCTCATTAAGTTTTTCCTCATAATATTCTGTTAGCTCCTTCACAGCCTTGCTTTTGCTTTCCTCTAAACTGTGCAATTGTTTCTCATATTGCTCCTGCATCCTGTGGGATTTCACTTGCAGCTCCTGGTATTTCTCATTTTCCATTAAGAGTTTCTGATTACTGTCAGATTCTGGTAAGAGGAAACATATGGAATGGATAAAACTAATGGAAAAGAGAGGTGTATCCTATCCTTCTACAGTTATCAGCGTCTTATTCTCTACTATCTTTTTGGCAGCTTGTTGCAATAATACACTAGAAGCACTTAATTGCTTTCTTCATCAGGGGTTTTAGAATCCATGGCCATACAAAATTTTACAACAGAAAACTATCTCTTGAGTTTCCTGCTCTTCCTTTTACTTACCACTTCACTAATAATGCTTGTTCCAAAGCTGTCATTCACCTTTCTCCGTTGTGTCTCTGAATATCCTGCTATACCCCCGCTTGCTGCCTTGGGACAGAATGTTGCTCTGTTGCAGCTTGAGCAAGTCTAAAACCTACCCCAAAATCTCCTACTTTGTCTTTACAATAAGTTAATAATGGCTAATTTAGGCATTCCCTTGAGATGACAACCGTGACAGAGCTGTATAAGTACAACTGATACGGCATATGAGTAGGCAATGGACTCCTTTATGGGTGGGCTTGCTTTTTGGTACTAATTTGCAGTATTTCTCCTTTATCTTGATTATGAATCTGGGGTTCAGGTATTTCCATGTTGTGTGCTTTGTACATTAGCCTCCTTGCTGAACTGTATGACTTCACTATTCTTGCACAGTGAGCTATAAAATGAAGAAATTACTAATCTCAAAAACCAAAGATACAGTGCCCATGTGCATGTTCTTATCATGGTTGTGTGTGGTGCAGTTCAGACAAATGTTTGGTCTGTAATACCTGTATGACACACATGCATTTTTCCTTGTGTTTGTGCTCTATTAATCCCTCCCTGTCACATTACTTGCTATCAATCTAATGCACTTCCTCCAAATTCTAGTTGCAAACACTTGTTATAGTCTAACCTAGCTGTTGCATTTCCCTGGCCTGTTTATTCATCAGTTCAGACAGTTGAAACTGGTGTTGTAGCTCCTGTTTTTCTTTCTCTGCCTGCACAATCTGGGGAAAAAAAAAGAAAAAGAAAAATACATTTAATTTTAAACTAGGCAAAGCAGTGTCTAAATTGTTTGTGCTCTTGCCCATGTTGAGGAACACACATACAACGGAATTTATGTTTCAAATCTCTCACCAAAATTCAGATGCCACATGTCACTAAGCAAAGGTTTCCCAGAGATTTTTTTGTCATGACAAGTTACAAAACTATGGAAAACTAAGGAAAAGTAGTAAATGGAGTTCATGTAATACAGGGTACTGTATAATCCTAATCTAACCATAAAAGTCTGTGAGCTATGAAAGCCTCCACTTCTTGGTGCGTGCCTGCTTGTGAAGAATTTGCAGTTCCACAAATTGTTGCCCAGATATTAAGTTTCAAGCTGCTTCCTGTCTCACTTGAAGCAACTTTGAGGTCCTAAAACACTCAGATTTGCATAGAATGACATAAATGTAAGCAAATCTGAGGTTTGAATGCCATTTCCTTGGAATGTCCGACTACTACTACAAATGAATTAATCCTCTAAAAAAGCACAAAGAACTGGAACAAGAAAATGGGTGAGAAATTTCCCAGAAAAGTTGGTAATTGTAACATAGGTACAATTTTTTAACTTTCTTTTCATAACAGCTGTGTCAGTCTTGTATAAGCAGAAATGCTCCATTTGCCTGCTGGACACAACTAGAAAGGTTAGCACCAAGCTTGTCCAAATCTGTTGTTCAGTTTAATCTTAACACATACTGATACTCAGACAGGAAGTACAATTTGCCTGCCTAGAAAACTTTCATTCACCATCAAAGGCATTTTCTTGCAAGCCTATAATCAACAAGCCTAAAGAAGTTTCAGTGTTGCTCAGATTATTATAACTCTATAGCCATGTACAACCCATGAAAAGACCTGAAAAACTGCAGAAAGAAAACCAGCACAGGTAAAACACAGGTAGAGGAATCTATAAGAAGTGAAATGGCTTTCTTGTAAAAGGTCAAGCTGTACAAAAATGAGGAAAAATAGAAAAGTTAAAACTCAGGTTACTTAAATGCAAAAACCACAATGAGAAAAGCCAAAGAGCCTGAGGATCTACTTAAAGAAAACATCAAAATAATTAAACTTCCTCAAAAAAAATCAAAATCAGAAACCTGTCAGAACACTTGTAAGGCCAAAAGACAAGAAAGGTATAAAAGGAGCACTTGAAAATTATAAGACCATAAAATAATAAAACTAGTAAGTAACTTGGCAAGCTTTCATACCGGAATCCTTCTTTATGGGTAGTCAAACTGAAATACTGCTTGAAGGGACTATGTACAACTCAACAAAATAAGCAGTAACCAATCATTAGTACAGAACAATATTCATCCAAAAGCTCAAAAAGAACATGAAGTTGACAGAATTTAATCATGTGATATGTATTCTCTTACTTCAAGCCATCTTACTGCCAGAGAAATTGCTATTGGATCACTTGCTGTCTAACTCTAAAAATGGTTCAGAAATACAGCAAATTGCAGGTCATAAATCTGGTGTGTGCACCAGACAGATGGACAGAATAGAATTAACAGACACAGATAAGTAAGACACTGGGAAGAATTATTGTGGCTTTTGCCTTTCAGGGAAGTCCTGCTTTGTGACCACAGAGAAATCAATAAACACATGAACAGAAGAAATCCAGGGAATATATTTTACTTCTGTTTTCGAAGAGCATACAAGACACCTCAGCAGATGCTCTTAAAAAAAGCTAAGCAGACAGGGCATAAAGAAGGTGGCATTAAGAAGAATAACTGTTGGATCCTGCACCAGCTGCAATGTTATTTGTGAGGGAGCTTTTAAGGCATGGTCCCATTTCTACTATTATAGCTTACTGATCCTTGCTCTCAGGCAGCATTTATTGCTGGAACTGTTTTTATGTGCAGACACATATAGGGCACCCAGGATAAGTCTTGCATCCTCTTGTACTTACAACAGATTTGACTCAAAGGTAGCTTCATGCTTTACAAACATCAAGAACATCTTTATTGGAAAGGAATGCTTCATTTTTCTGATGCTTTATGACATTCATACATACATAATGCAAGCTTGAATTAAACTCTTCAGTGAAAGATTTCTTGGTATTTGGTTCATATGAATCATACCTGGTGTTTGGTTTTAAGGGAGCCTATTTCCTGGGTGAAATTCTCTTCTAATTTCTTTACTTTTTCATTACAGTACATGTCCTTGAGACGTAGCTGGTAATCATTTTCTGCCTGTAGCTCTTTCACACGAATCTGCAGGTCTAGAATAGCCCGACTCTGTTAGGAGATGGATGAGAAGACAGGTTTAACAGGGAGATTATTTGCCATTAGCAACAGCTCATTAAGGATGTTTTATTTACATGTGTACATTTTTGAAAGACAGCCATTGCAGAGTATTTTCAGACAGACAGACCAAGAAGTTCCAGAAGTAAGGTTCCTTTGTTATACTACAAGATGGTTTATAGAAATGCAGCTTCTGACTTCTCTACTACATTAAAACTGCTTTCAAGAGATTGGGGAAAGTATTAGAGAAAAGGCTAAACTTTTCTCCACACTCATTGTTCATATCTGTTTGCATATTTCTGAGCAGCTGCAGCTACCTGCTGTAACCTCTTTTTATAACAAAAGCCATGCAAGCCCTCTTAAACAGAAGGCCAAATAGGAACAGCCAGTCACAAACATAATGAAAATGTAATTCATAAGCTGCACACTAGAAATTCTATGATTCACGTTCACAAGTTGCTCCTCCTACCTTCTCTTCTATATCTGACCTCATGATCAGCACTTCCTCAGCATACTCAGCTTCCTTTTCCCATTTCAGTATCCCAACGCTTTTATCACACACTTTCCAGACAAATATAGAGCCATCCTCTGAGGCGGTCAGCAGAAATAGATCATTGTTTGTTATGGACATCTTAGAAGGAACAGACAACAGCAGACACGTTATGTATCCTGGTGCAAGCCACTTTTCAGCCAACAACAGCTTATCCAGTGACATCTATTGCTAGAGACAGGACTTCTATGAATTCTGTCATACTCATTCTCCACATGCAGGCTCAACCTTAGTTTTAACATATTATGCTATGAAATGGGAAGCTGAATCAGCACTGAATGAGACATGGGCAGCTGGTATCACAAGGAAAAGAAAGCAACACTCAGTATTACCTTTGTAACAGCACCTGCATGAGCCTGATACTCATTGAAATCCTTTGTCAAAGGTAACGGGTATTTCATAGCTCGAATTGTCCCCAGAGAGGTACCAACAAATACCATGTGCCCAGAATGAGAAACAGTGACTGCAGTATAAACAACACCAAAAGCAGGCACTTCATGCTGGATCTGAAAAAAAACCAAAACAAACAAACCACACAAAACCCCCATGTTACAAGTTCCACAATACTATTTGATTACATATTGCATGAGCAACTGCCATACCTCTGCCTGCACCAAACAATGCAGAATTTACATGCCTATAGGAGTGAAACCATGAACAATAATTAGTATTAAGCTTTACAGATATGCACCCTTAACCTTTCAAGCCAAGTTCCACAAGCTGATCCATTCTGAAAGATGTAATGGTTATCACATACAATTTACTACCTCTCTGGACAAAAAAGTCTGCAGTGGTAGATGTAATATAGGTGTATTTCAGCAAAACAGTAGACACAATATTGCCAAATTTGTTTGTTAGCTGGATTAGAAGATTTCTATGTAAATCCAAGTAAAGTTATAAAAATACAGAACTACAACAGAATCTCAGGTTTCATGGTAAAGGACATAAGAACACAAGGGAAGTGTCACTAAATATCGCAGCTGTCAAAACCAGATTCCTACTTACCAAATGGATAAGGAAACCAAAGCTCTAGCACCCTTCCCAGAGAAGTTAGTAAGATCCCAGAGTGTTTGTTAGCTCACCGAAGACTCTGAAATTTCTTTGAGAGTTTGGTCAGATCCAACAGCAAAGATGATTTTGGCATCAGAAGACAGGGCAATGCTGCTGTAGATGCAGGACTTGAGCACACACTCTGAATCCCTTTTACCTGTCAACAAGTTCCACTCATACACAGCACCATTTGTGTCACAGGAGACAAATTTAGCATCATCTGTGCTCCATTTAACTGCATGTATCTGGCAAAAGCAAAACACATCAAGGAGCCCAATGTGTAAATTATAGACATACAGCACAGAGTAATTTTTCTGGTAAATCCATGACAACTTTGGAATCATACTTTTAAGTCTTACTTAAAAACTCCTAGATGTTTCTCAATTAATTATATTTTAGCACTAAGAAAATAACCAGTAAGAACTACTTTATGCATACACTGTCAGCAAAAAACTCATTTCAATAGTGAGTAGTATGTTTTATTTTTATAATTTACTACTGGGATATTTTTCCTGGTTCAGCTACCTGACAATCATTCACCTTTATTTAAGGAGTGGCTCTTTAGAAGTATCTAGTGCACACAGACATTGACTTCTGACCAAAGAAAACTGACTTTTGGATTTCTATTTTTAATTTTGGGCCCATTTATGATCCAACGTTGTACCTGACCTTTTCAAAATGCATCTTGCCAACTAGTCCATACTTTAATGAGTTGTTCTGTATAGGATTTGTTTACTAACCTTCCCACTATGTCCTTTCAGATTATTAATATTCTCAAAGGTGATGCTGGAGTAAATTTGAATCACATTTCCATTAACTGCAGCAAAAAGATGGCCTCTGTTACTGAATGAGCACTACGAAAAGAACATAATGACCCATTACTGTAGATGCAGTAGATAAAATATTCATACATCGAACTCCAATGACATCATCTAATACCAGAATGTTACACAAAAAGAAAACTCCATAACTAGCCTGTTACTGCTTTCTTAATTGGTGCTTTTCCCTATAAAATTCAGTCTTGAGTATTTCTGAGTAAATCACCCCTTCTGCTTTTTCCTGGGTCCACAGTTATGCATCAGCCTCCAGGCTCATTTTCCAATAGTTGGAATCCTTTCTCTGTGCTTTGATATCCTAAATCCTACTAGGAACTATTGGATAGGTTTATTTCTTGTGTCATGTTCTTCACCACTCTGCTCCCTATAACTTCCCAGTTTCACTTTTGCATCACTCCTTACCTCACTACACTTTCTCACAGCAAACTCCTTCAAAACATGCATGTCCTCATACAGTAGACTTATAAATCGTAGTTTGTCAGAAAACCCAACCAAACAGAAAAGGCCATTGGGATGAAGTGACACTGTGTATGCTTCCTCCCGATATTTCTTATACAGCTCCAAAGTGCTGAAAGAGAAAACCATTGTGCAGTATTGAATAGTACAAACTCCCTATGCACACTTGACTGGATATTATCTGGCCCGGCAAGGACACCTGCAGCTACCATCTGACTCTGCCTTGTCCTTGCAGAAATGTGTTGTCATTCAGTTAAGTAATGATCACACAGATGTTACACGAAAAAAAGGCAAGTTGGAACTTCCTGGTTCACAGAGAAGGTGTGGAATGTGCAAGAGCAAATCCTTGTTTACTGTAATATAATGAAGAAGGTAAATGAACCAGTAATTGCAATCCTACACAAATATCTCTTCTGGGATTTGTTTCTCTCCCCTTCTCCCTCCATAAAACCTGAAAAGCTGGAGTCATTTTGTTTAAGAACTATGCCTACAAAGCAAGAGATGGGAAACGGTATCTTAAGTCAAAGCTGAATGAAACATTCATGAAGATTTTTTTTTCCAAAACACATGAGAAATCTGTTAGATTTCACAATCCCACAAGGATGGCTTAATAGAAAAGGCTTTGGATTCTTTTGGCATTAATTTTAAAAGCACTGCATATTCACACTCCCTAAATCATATCAGTAAGACCATTTACATCCCACACCACAAAAGAATTTCACCAGAACACCACTCTGATTCATATGAGACTGCTGGTGTTGCCTGCTAAATACAATATACAAAAACCCAAGAGGAAACAACAAACACAAACAAGTCTTTACCTTGTCTTGTAATTCCAGATGCGTACAGATCTATCCAGGGAACAAGTAGCAAGAATGGGTTTCCAAATGCAGATGTCCAGACCAGTGACCGACGCAGAATGCAATGGGAAATTCAGATACGCAAAATAAGTTGACTTCTCCTGAGAAACAATGAGAACATAAAAAAAAATCACAATTATTTCACTGCAGGCAGTAAGTCAGGTAAGAAATCTATCGTAGCTCTTTGCATACACTAATCAAATAGATTTGAGGAAACCACTTATTTCTTTCACTGTACCAGTCTGAACATAACAATGTTAAAAACATAGCAATGTTAGAATCAGTTTTAACTTTATAATTAATAATCAAGAAAAGTGATGTAGGGAAGATGTAGGCTTCATAGTTCTCATACACTACTGAGAACAGAACATAATTGTAGGTGTCCAAAGAAATGCAAGTTAGATAAAGCAATAAAACTGGACCTGCAAGAATTCAGTTAAGAGCTTCTGGTCAGACAGATATTTAAAAATAATCAAGTGCTGAGTGATAAGCAACTTAACCAGGATGTTTACTATTACATGTTGGAAGTGAAGGACCAATAAAATTTTAGGCTGCGTGTAGAAAAAGGACCTGTAACTACAAAATCCTTTCCTGTAAAGATCTTTCCATTCACCTGTATACAGTTGAGGTATTTAACTCTATGCAAGTCTGTTTTCAATACATTTATCTCTTGTTTTTGTACTATTTAATTCCTTCAAAATAGAGAATGTTTTTCATTATGTTTTTCCTTCACAAAGGGGTTTCAATTCTAACTAGGACTTCAACAACTATTATTTTAGAGTTACATGAGATTCCAAAGGCTGTTCCAACTTTATCATTGCATTAAAATTTCCACATATTACAGTGGAGCATAAACTACTGCAGTTATGTAAAAA
>NW_010302963.1:0-3817 GCF_000700745.2 Antrostomus carolinensis | reverse complement strand
TGACACACACTCTTAAACAGTCTTAACAGTGTCCTCTATCATTCTGCTGAATAACATCAGGTATTCATATGGAGGGATACTTGAGCAAGGGGCTACTGAAATACAGCTCTCAGAGAAGCGTGCAGAACACTTCATATTATGAGCTTTAAGGGTTCGGATGCTGCTTAATGGATTTTATGAGAATGCACACTGAATAGCCTGTGCTGTTATGATACATGCCTTACTAGACATGGTGGCTGTGGAATGTGATAAGATTGCACTCACCTTCATAAGACTGGTGGGGAGCATAGTAAATATGTAAAGCTGATTTTTATTTGTGCTAACGACCATCGCTTCCTCCGATGGGCTGAAGCATATACATATAATGTTCTGTCTGCCTGACTGTTTTGGCTCACCGCTGAACAGGTCCTGAGGAAGCTGCACAAGAAATGCATCCCATGGGATATTCCAGGTCTCCATGTTTTAGTAGCAGGCGTGCACACACACACACATACACATGCTTTTGCTGCAATTCTACTCTAATAAGCATACACATAATATCAGGAAGACGACTAGGATATTTAATAGAATGTAACTACTGCAAGGCAGGGAATAGAGGACAAGATAACCCAACTATCTGTAGCATTACAGCTGAAAAAAGTATCAGAGGACATTTCAGTAGTAATCTTAAGTATGGCATTAAACAAAAATGAAAATAGTAGCAGAAAAACAAGAAAAAAAATGTCAAATGTCAGAATGAAAACTGTGATCTCAGAATGACAGTTCTTTGCAGTGTATCATTCAGGCTGCTAAAAGTCTTATTATGAGATCTTGTGCGTAGGTAAGATCTGACCTTTTAGGCCTAGAGTATGAAGGCTTTACCAGGTCATCAGAATGAAATGTTCTTCTCCAGAAACTGCATTAAGTCAATACATGCAGCTTTCTATAGAACAGTTAGAAATCTTACTAGATTACTTAAGACTGCACAAGTTTCACGACAGCCATAATAAATATCTAGGGAAGAAAAGCTATGCCTTGGAAAAAAACAAGTGGCCTAGTTCTTAAAAATTGATATAGACTACTTCTGAGCTCCAAAGATACAAGTTTCTTAAAGGTTTCCTGAAGTTTAGCAGCCTCAAAGAACATTTTATATGTGGGAACATGCAGAGCCACCTTGCAAAAGGACATCTGTCACTGACTTTCAGTGTGACCTCCGGCAACTCCCTTCCTTTCGACAACATCAGGACAGTTAGCTAATGCTTACAATGTAATTTAGAGATGTGCTAAAAATTATTATTAATAACTGAACCAGAAGCACCCCCACCTCCCCAAACAGCCCTCTGCTACATAACTGCTTGGAAAAGCTTTTTTCTCCCTACCCATATTTCTTGACTCTCCTTGTAGACTTCCTTTCCTTTAGTCTTCTCAAACAGAAAAACAACTCCTGGGCTAGAAGAACACGCAAAGCCTTTGGAATAAGCTGCAACTGCAAATATTTGAGGCAAAGAATCCTGTTGGGAGCCATTATCTTCATAGGTCAGTCCGCGAGAGACATCAGAAGAACTGCAAGCAGGAAATGTATACAGACTTAAGAATAAAGAAGGACAAACCAAAAAAATGTTTATCAGCAACAACAAAAATATTAGAAACCATTTATAAACTCGACAAGAAGGAAATAAGTGAATGGCCTGCAACTAATCTGCATGCATAAGCATGAAACTATTAGTAATAGTATTTAACAAAGATTTACCTCTTGTATTCTTTTGTTACTGCATCTTCTAGTTCCCTGGGGTTTTTTTTGTACTCTACACGTGTCTCCCAGTGCAGCTTTCCAGATTCAAACAAGGTGAGTTTTCCTGTGTCAGTGCCACATATAACTTCCTCCTCAGACAGCCAGGCATGGCACAAGTAGTTTTGCGGCTCCCCCTTTTGTAAATTTATCTGCTTCAAAGTTCCTTCACTGTACTTAAAAAGTTTAAAAAAGCCATTTCCAGTGATACAAACCTGGGCGTTGTCTTGAGGACTAAAGCTCACCTATGGAACAAAAGAGAAAGAAATTATTTTACACAACCATGTTCTCAAATAAGCAATATTATACCTGTTCTGAAGACTTTCAATACCAGATAGGAAAACAAACTGTTCAGCCTGAAAAAGAGAAGGCTCCGGGGAGATCTTATAGTGGCCTTCCAATACCTGAAGGGGGCCTACAAGAAAGCTGGGAAAGGACTTTTCATAAGGACAACTGATGACAAAACGAGGGGAAATGGGTTTAAACTGAAGGAGGGGAGGTTTAGATTAGATATTAGGAAGAAGTTTTTCTCTTTGAGGGTGTTCAGACACTGTAACATGTTGCCCAAGGAAGTTGTAGATGTCCCCTCCCTGGAAGTGTTCAAGGCCAGGTTGGATGAGGCTTTGAGCAACCTGGTCTAGTGAAAGGTGTCCCTGCTGATGGCAGGGGGGTTGGAACTAGATGATCTTTGAGGTCCCTTCCAATCCAAACCATTCCATGATTCTATGATTTTATAAGAAGGTTCATAGAAACATATAGGAATACAGAAAAGACTAAGCAATAACTATCATAACTACATATTACAGTTTTCTCCCTTTCAAAACTGTGTATATCAATTTTACATGATGCTACAAATACATTAACTCTATTAAGCTGTTATCTGAATCACAGTGCAATACCAAAGAGAAGTTGTCTCTGCCCTTCAGGATTACATGACAAAAGTAAGGCAAAAATACATCTTTACTGTTGATTAGCAACTTTTTCTGGTAGCAAGCTTCCTGGAAAGTGGGACCATTTGCTCTTAAGGGACAGGAATAAATTCTGTATTTCTGTATTTCAGGGAAACCTTGCCCATTATATATATTAATTCACATAATTAGGTGTTTATTGGTGAAAACAGTGAAATAGCCATCCCAATACCAAACATGAGGGATAGCTGGAGCAGTTAGACCTCATTTTTCATGCTTAATGAGACTTTAGACAGCAGTTGTCTTTACAGTCACTCTCCTCTCTTTAGGAATTGAGCTAATGAAATCAGTAGTTCACCCAACCTCTGCTTGTGCTGTACCCCAGAAAAAAATGGCAGATAGGGTCCAACCAACCCATGTGTCTGAAAGCCTCTTATCTTCCTGCAAGAAAGATATTAACAAGGGCACCCAAAGCAGGATGCAGGAATTGTTTGAGTGCCATCAGCCTGCTCCGAGCCACTCTTCCTGGGCTACTCCTCTGATCTGCACATAGAACAGACTGCAGGAAGGAAAAGGTGTATGAGCATGCTGAGAGCCTCCAAGGTGTGTGTTACACCTACTGAGCGCAGCCAATGTACTTAATGAGTGTTTCTGCAGGGACACAAGGGACACATTGCACACACACTGGCCACGTGTACTGGCCCCATACCAGAGACCTCATGTGATATAAGAGATATGGCCATGAGAATGTGCATTACAAGTCAAAGCAAAAATCCATTTAGCCCAGTGTCCTGTTGCTGAGGAAGGCAACAGCAGGTGCCAAGAAAGGCCACAGAAACTCTATGAAATCCACAGTGTGGAGCCCTCTCCCCCCTCTCTTGCCCAGGACAGAGGCACATGGCCGCAGGGAAGCGCACCCGCACACATACCCTGCAGACGGAGCTTGGGTGCTACCTGGCACCCAGTACTTGCTGAACTGAAGTTGGATCCTTTCACTCACCATTTTGATCCAGCGCAACAGGCTCCCGCGGAACCGGTCATTTGTGAATCAAAATGTTAAAAGCGGGGTGCGGAGACCCCTGCCCAGCTCAGTTCGGGAGCCAGGCGTGTGCACCCCCGCACCCTGCCCAGGCCCGGGGCG